>NC_134502.1:17136422-17238922 GCF_040206685.1 Ascaphus truei
CTCTTTCTCTTCTTCCCCAACAAACCCGGGTTCCTCTCTCTTCTTTTCTCTCAACCAACCATGGTCCTGCTTTCTCCTCCCCACAAAAAATCTGGTCCCTCTTCTCTTCCCCCCCTCCCCCCACAACAAATCTGGGTCCCTTTACCTTCTCTCCCTTACCCAACTCCCCATCCCCTCCCCCCACAAACCTGGGTCCTTCTTTCTTCTCCAAAACAAACCTAGGTCCCTCTTTGTCAGTTAACAAACCACAGTCCCTCTATCTCTCCCGCCCCATAACAAACCATGGTCCCTCTTTCAATACACACGGGTCCTCTCCTCCAACTAAGTTCCCTCTTTCTCCTCCCCCCCCCCCCAACACACCAGGGTCCCTCTTACTCCCCCCATAGACCACCCCCTATGAAACCTCGGTCTCTATTCTCTCCCCCTACTCCCCCCTCCCCCCAACAACAAATCTGGGTCCCTCTTTCTTCTCTCCCCAATCCCCCCGCAACAAACCTGCCCCCTCCTCCCCCAACAAACTTGGGTCCCTCTTTCCCCTCTCCCCTACCTAACCAAACAAACCTGGGTCCCTCTCTTTCTCCACCCCAGCCCCTTACAAACCTGGATCCGTCTTCTGCCCCTCCCTCCCACCAACAAACAGGATCACTCACTCTCCTCTTCACAACAAACCTGGAGCCCTCTCTCCTCCCCATACCACACAAACTTGTGTTCCCTCCCCCTCACAAACCGGGGTCCCCCTCTCTCCCCACCCCTAACAAACCTGGATCCCTCTTCTCCTCACAAAGGAACCTGGGTCCCTCACTCTACTTCCCCACAAAAACAAACCTGGGTCCCTCTACACCCCCCTCTCCTCAAATCTTTGTCCCTGTCCCCAACCAACAAACCTGGATCCCTCTATCTCCTCCTCTAACATACCAGGGTCCTTCTCTCTACCCCCACCCCGAACCTGGGTCCCCTATCTCCTCCCACTTCCGAACAAACATGGTTGATACTCTCTCTCTCTCCTCTCCCCCCCGAGAAAAATCTGGGTCCCACTCTTCTTCCCCTCCTTCCCTTAACAGACTAAGTCCCCCTCTCCTCCTTCCCCAACAAACAAGGTCCCTCTCTTCCTCTCCTTCAACTAACTAAAAAGGGCCCCTCTCTCCTTCCCATCCACCACAACAAACCTGGGTCCCTCTCTCCCCCAACCACAACAGACCACGGTCCCTCTTTCTATACACACTCCTCTCCTCTAACAAAGTTCCCTCTTCTCCTCCACCCCAATAAAAGCATCTCTATCTCCTCCCCCCAAAACACACCTGGGTCCCTCTTCCGCCCCCCAATTCCCCCCCCCCAACAAATCTGGGTCTCTCTTCTCTACCCCTCCCCCCCAACAAATCTGCCCCCTCATCCCCAACAAACTTGGGTCCCCCTTTCCTCTTTTCTCCCCCCATCCCCCACCGAACCAGCCTCATCCTCCCCACACAAACCTGGGTCCCTCTTTATTCTCTCCCCCTACCAACACAAGCAAACCTGGAGCCCCTTTCTCCCCGCCACCCACCAAATCAGGGTCCCTATTTCCAGCCCCCCCCCCCCACCAGATCGGAGTCACTCTTCTCTCTCTTCCCCCCCCCCCCCCCACAGACCTGAGTCCCTCCTTCTCCCCCCATCCTCCCAAAAATACCGGGGGCCTCTTTCTTCCACCCACCCCCACCATACCTGGCAACCCTCTCAACCTCTCCCCCCCCCCCCCAATAAACCAGGGTCCCGCTTTCTCCTCCCTCCTCTCCCCTTACCCAACTCCCCACCCCCCCAACAAACCTGGGTCCCTCTTTCTTCTCTCACCCCCCCAACAAACCTGGGTCCCTCTTCATCCTCCTTCAACAAACCACAGTCCCTCTAGTCTCTTCCCCGCCCTCACAACAAACAATGGTCCCTCTTTCTATACACACAGGTCCTCTCCTCCAACAAAGTTCACTCTCTCTCTCCCCCCCCAACACACCAGGGTCCCTCTTTCTCCCCCCATACACCCACCCCCCCCAAGAAATATCAGTCCCTCTTCTATTCCCCTACCCCCCCCCCCCCCCCAACAAATCTGGGTCCCTTTTTCTTTCTCCCCCCCCAACAAACAGCCCCCTCCTCCCCCAATAAACCTGATTGCCTCTTCTCTTCAACTACCAAACCAAGCAAACCTGGGTCCCTCTTCTCACCCCCCCTCCAACAAAGTTCCCTCTTTCTCCTCCACCCCAACAAGAGCCTGTTTCTCCTCTCCCCCCCCCCCCAACAAACCAGGGTCCCTCTTTCTCCTCCCCCCACAACAACCTAATGTCCCTCTTTCTCCTCCCCACAACAAACTTGGGTCCCTCTTCTCTCCCCCTCCTCCCCCAAACAGACCTTGGTCCCTCTCTCCTCCCCCAAACCGAGTTCCTCTCCCACCCCCCACCACCACACCCGAGTCCCTCTTTCTCCCCTGCAGGTCACTCACACACCCCCTCCCCCATCCCTGCGGGTCACTCACATCCCCCCTCCCCCATCCCTGCGGGTCACTCACACCTCCCCCATCCCTGCGGGTCACTCCCCCATCCCTGCGGGTCACTCACACCTCCCCCTCCCTGTGGGTCACTCACACACACCCCCCTCCCTGTGGGTCACTCACCCCCCCCATCCCTGCGGTCACTCCCCCATCCCTGCGGTCACTCACACCTCCCCCTCCCCCATCCTGCGGGTCACTCACACCTCCCCATCCCTGCGGGTCACTCACACCTCCCCTCCCCTGCGGGTCACTAACACCTCCATCTCCCCCATCCCTGCGGGTCACTCACACCTCCCCCTCCCCCATCCCTGCGGGTCACTCACACCTCCCCCTCCCCCCATCCCTGCGGGTCACTCCACACCTCCCCCTCCCCATCCCTGCGGGTCACTCACACCTCCCCTCCCCCATCCCTGCGGGTCACTCACACCTCCCCCTCCCCCATCCCTGCGGGTCACTCACACCTCCCCTCCCCATCCCTGCGGGTCACACCCCTCCCCCATCCCTGCGGGTCACACCCCTCCCCCATCCCTGTGGGTCACTCACACCTCCCCCTCCCCCATCCCTGCGGGTCACACCCCTCCCCCATCCCTGCGGGTCACTCACACCTCCCCCTCCCCATCCCTGCGGGTCACTCACACTTCCCCTCCCCATCCCTGCGGGTCACTCACATCCCCCCTCCCTGCGGGTCACTCACATCCCCATCCCCCATCCCTGCGGGTCACTCACATCCCCATCCCCCATCCCTGCGGGTCACTCACATCCCCCTCCCCCATCCCTGCGGGTCACACCCCTCCCCCATCCCTGCGGGTCACACCCCTCCCCCATCCCTGCGGGTCACACCCCTCCCCCATCCTGCGGTCACACCCCTCCCCCATCCCTGCGGGTCACACCCCTCCCCCATCCCTGCGGGTCACACCCCTCCCCCTCTGGTCCTTACTGGGCCGGGGCCGCTGCGGGCTGATTTCTAACTCGATCCTCCTCCGCGCCTCCCTGTTCTCCTGCTTCAGTTTGGCCTCCAGACGGGACAGTTTCTGCTCCAGGGAGGACGCCGCCATCTTCCCTCCGCGCACTAATAATAAACAAACAGCGCCCTGCGCAGGCGCGGGCGGCACAGTGACAGCGAGTGACACTGCGCATGCGCCAAGGGAGGCTAGCCGCTACGTCTTGCGCATGCGCCAAGGCAGGCTGGCCGCTACGTCTTGCGCATGCGCCAAGGGAGGCTGGCCGCGACTTCCTGCGCATGCGCCTGGGGGAGGCTGGCCGCTACGTCTTGCGCATGCGCCAAGGGAGGCTGGCCGCGACTTCCTGCGCATGCGCCTGGGGAGGCTGCCGCTACGTCCTGCGCATGCGCGGAACGGGCGGTGGGGCGGGTTCGTACTAGGCACTCGCCATTGTTGATTTTCCGTGCTTGGGAGGAGACGTCAGCCCCCCCAACACTGCGCATGCGTAGGATATTATTATTATTGTCGCCGTCTCAACGCACAGCACACCGCCCTCACTAAGCCGCGTGCACGCGCACACCGCCCTCACTACGCCGCGTGCACGCGCACACCGCCCTCACTAAGCCGCGTGCACGCGCACACCACCATCAAAGTTAAATAAATAAAAAATATTTTTATTACATTTTTTTTATTTTTTAAATATTATTTAATACATAATTCACAATCTACACACACACAACACACACAGTACCTTCACTCACAGCATACACACGAAAAGCATGCGCACACCCGCAAACAGTATAGAACGGCCCTAATAACCCATGCACACACCGCCAGCATTAAGCCGCACGCACACACCGCCAGCATTAAGCTGCACACACACACCGCCAGCATTAAGCTGCACACACACACCGCCAGCATTAAGCCGCACACACAGCGCCAGCATTAAGCCGCGCACACAGCGCCAGCATTAAGCCGCGCACATGCACACAGCGCCAGCATTAAGCCGCACACACCGCCAGCATTAAGCCGCACACAGCGCCAGCATTAAGCCGCGCACTCGCACAAAGCGCCAGCATTAAGCCGCGCACATGCACACAGCGCCAGCATTAAGCCGCGCACATGCACACACCGCCAGCATTAAGCCGCACGCACACACCGCCAGCATTAAGCTGCACACACACACCGCCAGCATTAAGCTGCACACACACACCGCCAGCATTAAGCCGCACACACAGCGCCAGCATTAAGCCGCGCACACAGCGCCAGCATTAAGCCGCGCACATGCACACAGCGCCAGCATTAAGCCGCACACACCGCCAGCATTAAGCCGCACACAGCGCCAGCATTAAGCCGCGCACATGCACACAGCGCCAGCATTAAGCCGCGCACTCGCACACAGCGCCAGCATTAAGCCGCGCACATGCACACAGCGCCAGCATTAAGCCGCGCACATGCACACAGCGCCAGCATTAAGCCGCGCACTCGCACACACCGCCAGCATTAAGCCGCACGCACACAGCGCCAGCATTAAGCCGCGCACATGCACACACCGCCAGCATTAAGCCGCGCACACACCGCCAGCATTAAGCCGCGCACATGCACACAGCGCCAGCATTAAGCCGCGCGCACACAGCGCCAGCATTAAGCCGCGCACATGCACACACCGCCAGCATTAAGCCGCACGCACACACCGCCAGCATTAAGCTGCACACACACACCGCCAGCATTAAGCTGCACACACACACCGCCAGCATTAAGCCGCACACACAGCGCCAGCATTAAGCCGCGCACACAGCGCCAGCATTAAGCCGCGCACATGCACACAGCGCCAGCATTAAGCCGCACACACCGCCAGCATTAAGCCGCACACAGCGCCAGCATTAAGCCGCGCACTCGCACAAAGCGCCAGCATTAAGCCGCGCACATGCACACAGCGCCAGCATTAAGCCGCGCACATGCACACACCGCCAGCATTAAGCCGCACGCACACACCGCCAGCATTAAGCTGCACACACACACCGCCAGCATTAAGCTGCACACACACACCGCCAGCATTAAGCCGCACACACAGCGCCAGCATTAAGCCGCGCACACAGCGCCAGCATTAAGCCGCGCACATGCACACAGCGCCAGCATTAAGCCGCACACACCGCCAGCATTAAGCCGCACACAGCGCCAGCATTAAGCCGCGCACATGCACACAGCGCCAGCATTAAGCCGCGCACTCGCACACAGCGCCAGCATTAAGCCGCGCACATGCACACAGCGCCAGCATTAAGCCGCGCACATGCACACAGCGCCAGCATTAAGCCGCGCACTCGCACACACCGCCAGCATTAAGCCGCACGCACACAGCGCCAGCATTAAGCCGCGCACATGCACACACCGCCAGCATTAAGCCGCGCACACACCGCCAGCATTAAGCCGCGCACATGCACACAGCGCCAGCATTAAGCCGCGCGCACACAGCGCCAGCATTAAGCCGCGCACATGCACACACCGCCAGCATTAAGCCGCGCACACACCGCCAGCATTAAGCCGCGCACATGCACACAGCGCCAGCATTAAGCCGCGCACACAGCGCCAGCATTAAGCCGCGCACATGCACACAGCGCCAGCATTAAGCCGCGCACATGCACACAGCGCCAGCATTAAGCCACGCACACAGCGCCAGCATTAAGCCACGCACACAGCGCCAGCATTAAGCCGCGCACATGCACACAGCGCCAGCATTAAGCCGCGCACATGCACACAGCGCCAGCATTAAGCCGCGCACATGCACACAGTGCCAGCATTAAGCTGCGCACACACAGCGCCAGCATTAAGCCGCGCACATGCACACACCGTCAGCATTAAGCCGCGCACATGCACACACCGCCAGCATTAAGCCGCGCACATGCACACACAGCGCCAGCATTAAGCCGCGCACATGCACACAACGCCAGCATTAAGCCGCGCACATGCACACAGCGCCAGCATTAAGCCGCGCACATGCACACACCGCCAGCATTAAGCCGCGCACTCACACACAGCGCCAGCATTAAGCCGCGCACTCGCACACACCGCCAGCATTAAGCCGCGCACATGCACACAGCGCCAGCATTAAGCCGCGCACTCGCACACAGCTCCAGCATTAAGCCGCGCACATGCACACAGCGCCAGCATTAAGCCGCGCACATGCACACAGCGCCAGCATTAAGCCGCGCACATGCACACAGCGCCAGCATTAAGCCGCGCACTCGCACACACCGCCAGCATTAAGCCGCGCACTCACACACAGCGCCAGCATTAAGCCGCGCACTCGCACACACCGCCAGCATTAAGCCGCGCACATGCACACAGCGCCAGCATTAAGCCGCGCACTCGCACACAGCGCCAGCATTAAGCCGCGCACATGCACACAGCGCCAGCATTAAGCCGCGCACATGCACACAGCGCCAGCATTAAGCCGCGCACTCACACACAGCGCCAGCATTAAGCCGCGCACATGCACACAGCGCCAGCATTAAGCCGCGCACATGCACACAGCGCCAGCATTAAGCCGCGCACATGCACACACCGCCAGCATTAAGCCGCGCACATGCACACACCGCCAGCATTAAGCCGCGCACATGCACACACCGCCAGCATTAAGCCGCGCACTCGCACACACAGCGCCAGCATTAAGCCGCGCACATGCACACAGCGCCAGCATTAAGCCGCGCACATGCACACACCGCCAGCATTAAGCCGCGCACATGCACACAGCGCCAGCATTAAGCCGCGCACATGCACACAGCGCCAGCATTAAGCCGCGCACTCGCACACACCGCCAGCATTAAGCCGCGCACATGCACACAGCGCCAGCATTAAGCCGCGCACATGCACACACCGCCAGCATTAAGCCGCGCACATGCACACACAGCGCCAGCATTAAGCCGCGCACATGCACACAACGCCAGCATTAAGCCGCGCACATGCACACAGCGCCAGCATTAAGCCGCGCACATGCACACACCGCCAGCATTAAGCCGCGCACTCACACACAGCGCCAGCATTAAGCCGCGCACTCGCACACACCGCCAGCATTAAGCCGCGCACATGCACACAGCGCCAGCATTAAGCCGCGCACTCGCACACAGCTCCAGCATTAAGCCGCGCACATGCACACAGCGCCAGCATTAAGCCGCGCACATGCACACAGCGCCAGCATTAAGCCGCGCACATGCACACAGCGCCAGCATTAAGCCGCGCACTCGCACACACCGCCAGCATTAAGCCGCGCACTCACACACAGCGCCAGCATTAAGCCGCGCACTCGCACACACCGCCAGCATTAAGCCGCGCACATGCACACAGCGCCAGCATTAAGCCGCGCACTCGCACACAGCGCCAGCATTAAGCCGCGCACATGCACACAGCGCCAGCATTAAGCCGCGCACATGCACACAGCGCCAGCATTAAGCCGCGCACTCACACACAGCGCCAGCATTAAGCCGCGCACATGCACACAGCGCCAGCATTAAGCCGCGCACATGCACACAGCGCCAGCATTAAGCCGCGCACATGCACACACCGCCAGCATTAAGCCGCGCACATGCACACACCGCCAGCATTAAGCCGCGCACATGCACACACCGCCAGCATTAAGCCGCGCACTCGCACACACAGCGCCAGCATTAAGCCGCGCACATGCACACAGCGCCAGCATTAAGCCGCGCACATGCACACACCGCCAGCATTAAGCCGCGCACATGCACACAGCGCCAGCATTAAGCCGCGCACATGCACACAGCGCCAGCATTAAGCCGCGCACTCGCACACACCGCCAGCATTAAGCCGCGCACATGCACACAGCGCCAGCATTAAGCCGCGCACATGCACACACCGCCAGCATTAAGCCGCGCACATGCACACAGCGCCAGCATTAAGCCGCGCACTCGCACACACCGCCAGCATTAAGCCGCGCACATGCACACACCGCCAGCATTAAGCCGCGCACATGCACACAGCGCCAGCATTAAGCCGCGTACATGCACACAGCGCCAGCATTAAGCCGCGCACATGCACACAGCGCCAGCATTAAGCCGCGCACATGCACACAGCGCCAGCATTAAGCCGCGCACATGCACACACCGCCAGCATTAAGCCGCGCACATGCACACACCGCCAGCATTAAGCCGCGCACATGCACACACCGCCAGCATTAAGCCGCGCACATGCACACAGCGCCAGCATTAAGCCGCGCACATGCACACACCGCCAGCATTAAGCCGCACGCACACAGCGCCAGCATTAAGCCGCGCACATGCACACAGCGCCAGCATTAAGCTGCGCACATGCACACAGCGCCAGCATTAAGCCGCACGCACACAGCGCCAGCATTAAGCCGCGCACATGCACACACCGCCAGCATTAAGCCGCACGCACACAGCGCCAGCATTAAGCCGCACGCACATGCACACAGTGCCAGCATTAAGCCGCGCACATGCACACACCGCCAGCATTAAGCCGCGCACATGCACACACCGCCAGCATTAAGCCGCGCACTCGCAGACAGCGCCAGCATTAAGCCGCGCACATGCACACACCGCCAGCATTAAGCCGCACGCACACAGCGCCAGCATTAAGCCACATGCACACAGCGCCAGCATTAAGCCGCGCACATGCTCATAGCGCCAGCATTAAGCCGCGCACATGCACACACCGCCAGCATTAAGCCGCGCACACAGCGCCAGCATTAAGCCGCGCACATGCACACAGCGCCAGCATTAAGCCGCGCACATGCACACAGCGCCAGCATTAAGCCGCGCACACAGCGCCAGCATTAAGCCGCGCACATGCACACAGCGCCAGCATTAAGCCGCGCACATGCACACAGCGCCAGCATTAAGCCGCTTACATGCACACAGCGCCAGCATTAAGCCGCGCACATGCACACACCGCCAGCATTAAGCCGCACGCACACAGCGCCAGCATTAAGCCGCGCACTCGCACACAGCGCCAGCATTAAGCCGCGCACATGCACACAGCGCCAGCATTAAGCCGCGCACATGCACACAGCGCCAGCATTAAGCTGCACACACAGCGCCAGCATTAAGCCGCGCACATGCACACACCGCCAGCATTAAGCCGCACGCACACAGCGCCAGCATTAAGCCGCACGCACACAGCGCCAGCATTAAGCCGCACGCACACAGCGCCAGCATTAAGCCGCACGCACACAGCGCCAGCATTAAGCCGCACGCACACAGCGCCAGCATTAAGCCGCGCACATGCACACACCGCCAGCATTAAGCCGCACGCACACAGCGCCAGCATTAAGCCGCGCACATGCACACACCGCCAGCATTAAGCCGCGCACACAGCGCCAGCATTAAGCCGCGCACATGCACACAGCGCCAGCATTAAGCCGCGCACACAGCGCCAGCATTAAGCCGCGCACATGCACACAGCGCCAGCATTAAGCCGCGCACATGCACACAGCGCCAGCATTAAGCCGCTTACATGCACACAGCGCCAGCATTAAGCCGCGCACATGCACACAGCGCCAGCATTAAGCCGCACGCACACAGCGCCAGCATTAAGCCGCGCACTCGCACACAGCGCCAGCATTAAGCCGCGCACATGCACACAGCGCCAGCATTAAGCCGCGCACATGCACACAGCGCCAGCATTCAGCCGCGCACATGCACACAGCGCCAGCATTAAGCCGCTTACATGCACACAGCGCCAGCATTAAGCCGCGCACATGCACACAGCGCCAGCATTAAGCCGCACGCACACAGCGCCAGCATTAAGCCGCGCACTCGCACACAGCGCCAGCATTAAGCCGCTCGCACATGCACACACCGCCAGCATTAAGCCGCGCACATGCACACAGCGCCAGCATTAAGCCGCGCACATGCACACACCGCCAGCATTCAGCCGCGCACATGCACACACCGCCAGCATTAAGCCGCACGCACACAGCGCCAGCATTAAGCCGCGCACATGCACACAGCGCCAGCATTAAGCCGCACGCACACAGCGCCAGCATTAAGCCGCGCACATGCACACAGCGCCAGCATTAAGCCGCGCACATGCACACAGCGCCAGCATTAAGCCGCGCACATGCACACAGCGCCAGCATTAAGCCGCGCACATGCACACAGCGCCAGCATTAAGCCGCACGCACACAGCGCCAGCATTAAGCCGCGCACATGCACACAGCGCCAGCATTAAGCCGCGCACATGCACACAGCGCCAGCATTAAGCCGTGCACATGCACACAGCGCCAGCATTAAGCCGCGCACATGCACACAGCGCCAGCATTAACCCGCGCACACAGCGCCAGCATTAAGCCGCGCACATGCACACAGCGCCAGCATTAAGCCGCGCACATGCACACAGCGCCAGCATTAAGCCGCGCACATGCACACAGCGCCAGCATTAAGCCGTGCACATGCACACAGCGCCAGCATTAAGCCATGCACACAGCGCCAGCATTAAGCCGCGCACATGCACACAGCGCCAGCATTAAGCCGCGCACATGCACACAGCGCCAGCTTTAAGCCGCGCACTCGCACACACCGCCAGCATTAAGCCGCGCACATGCACACAGCGCCAGCATTAAGCCGCGCACTCGCACACAGCGCCAGCATTAAGCCGCGCACATGCACACACCGCCAGCATTAAGCCGCGCACATGCACACAGCGCCAGCATTAAGCCGCACGCACACAGCGCCAGCATTAAGCCGCGCACTCGCACACAGCGCCAGCATTAAGCCGCGCACATGCACACAGCGCCAGCATTAAGCCGCACGCACACAGCGCCAGCATTAAGCCGCGCACTCGCACACAGCGCCAGCATTAAGCCGCGCACATGCACACAGCGCCAGCATTAAGCCGCGCACATGCACACACCGCCAGCATTAAGCTGCACACACAGCGCCAGCATTAACCCGCGCACACACCGCCAGCATTAAGCCGCGCACACACCGCCAGCATTAAGCCGCACGCACATGCACACACCGCCAGCATTAAGCCGCGCACATGCACACAGCGCCAGCATTAAGCCGCGCACATGCACACAGCGCCAGCATTAAGCCGCACGCACACAGCGCCAGCATTAAGCCGCGCACTCGCACACAGCGCCAGCATTAAGCCGCGCACATGCACACAGCGCCAGCATTAAGCCGCGCACATGCACACACCGCCAGCATTAAGCTGCACACACAGCGCCAGCATTAACCCGCGCACACAGCGCCAGCATTAAGCCGCGCACATGCACACACCGCCAGCATTAAGCCGCGCACACACCGCCAGCATTAAGCCGCGCACACAGCGCCAGCATTAAGTTGCACGCATGCACAAACCGCCAGCATTAAGCCGCTCGCATGCACAAAGTGCCAGCACTAAGCCGTGCGCACACACAATGCGCCAGCATTACGTCGTGTGCATGCACACAGCGCCAACATTACATTGTGCGCATGCACACAGCGCCAACATTTTGCCGCGTGTCTGCACACACAGCGTCAACATTAAGCCACATGCGTGTGCACACAGCACCAACAATGAGATACTCGCGCACAGCGCCAGCATTAAGCCGTGCGCACAAAGGGCCAGCATTAGGCTACAACCCCGCTGCCTTCACTGCACGCGCGCCTGCGAGGCTGGCAGCGCGTGCAGCCGAATTCCCCGGTCTGAAGTGACCTGCAGGGGAAACGACGGAGGGGAGTGACGGGGGCGCGGCCATTACATCACCTGGCAGGTTCGCCCTCATTGGCTGAATCACCAGGGGCGTGGCCTAGTGCTCAGTCGCCCGTGTCCATCTCAATTTTCGGGTCTGGCCCCATTGAGAGGCGGCTCTTGTCCCCGTAGCGCCCGCCATAGCGAGCGCTGCAGTAGTCAGTGGGGACCAAGCCTTACATCATGCGCATGCACACAGCGCCAAAATTATGCTGCGAGTCTGCACACACTGCGCCAACATTGAGACACCCGCGCACAGCGCCAACATTAAGCCGCGTGCGGGCGCGCACTGCAGCAACATTAAGCCGCGCGCACACAGCACCAACATTAAGCCATCCGCCCGCAGACAGCGCCAACAGATTCATGCACAGTCAGTACAGACCTGCCAACATTGGGCACATGATAATAGTTACAGAACCCTTTAGTTCCCTTGGTCAGTTTGAGATACTGGAGCTCGCAGCCAGTTGAGGACCTCCTGTACAAGGCGCTGTAACACATGCAATTTATTACGCACACAGATTTCACAAATCAGAGAAAAGTTCGGAATGTATGTGCGTGCACTGACGGGAGTCACGGATTCTGCAAGCTGCTGCATTCAGCTGGAGGGTTCGAGCTTCAGCCAACAAGAGCTCTCCACCGCACTACCCCACATGCAGGAAGGGGTCCATCTGATGTTAGTAGGTACAGGACATAATACAAAATAAAAAAGGAGTTACAGTACCTGCTAAATTGGTACAGTTGAAGGGTATGCACATACAAACAGACACATACACACACACACACAGAGGTTCTATAGTGCGGGTGCGCGCGTGGCATTTATAGTTGGCTGACGCTAGTCAGCCTTTCTATAATGCCACCATGCATGCGCACGGCAAGGAGAGTGGAACCGGCCGACGGGGAAAGATGAAAAGAAGAAAGAATTTGCGCCGCTACCGCCGCTGAAAATGTAAGTATGTGTGTGTATATGTGTATGTACAACGTTATTAAAAAAATTATTACAGGATTTATTTATTTGAAAACACACATATATAAATATATATATATACAGTATATATACACATACACATACATACATACATACACACACACATACAGTCGTGCACAGTATACTCACAAAACGTGTGCGGCACAGGCATGCGCGCACGGCCCCACACACTATATAACAGCCTTAAGATGCACCACACAGCTGATGCACACAAATTGATTTCAACCTTGAAGAATTGTGAAACGTATACATTTTTATTTTCTTAATAGTGTGTTTCTTAAAAAATATATATTTTAAAAAAAAACACGTTTTTATGCCCCCAGCCGGACCCACGTACCTACCCCTGTAGGCAAAACCTCTTCGGGGGGTGCATTGTCTATACGTCGTGGAGGTGTATCTGCTTGTGATTATACGTAGATTTGGAGTGTGGAGAGATGGGCAGAAGGGAGAGAGAAGGAGTGACTGATACAGGGAAGGGGACAACGGAGAGAAAAAAATGGATATTAAAAAAAAGGAGAGAGACATCCGTGGTACAGGAAAGAGAAAAGGAAAGATCAGATGAGATAAGGAGACAACAGATAAGAAGAGACACCAACTGCTTTAAACAAGAGAAAGCCAAGAGGAGGCAGCAGGCAGACGTGAGAGAATGAAAAAATACTTGGAGTAAAGAAAGGACATCAGGAATACAGGGAAACAGAAGGGTTTAAGACACCAGGGACTGGAGAGAGGCGAATGCAGAAGACGAAAGTAGCTGTGTGTGAGTGGAGACCATACAGCATTCCACATGAGGTACATCACGATAGTTTGCTCCTCACGTCAGAAGGCAAGGTGTTCAACAGTTCCTCCTCCACATTAAGTCCCCCTCTTCTCAGCAGGGAGCAGGTAGCGAGCTCCTCTGGCAAGGCGGTCAGGCTGTTGCAAGTCAGCACCAAGCTGGACAGAAGAGGCAACTGCCCAACCTCCACTGGCAGACTGGAAAGTTTGTTGGAGCCGGCGTGGAGCAACTTGAGCCTGGTGCAGCGGAACAGCTCACGTGGCAGAGAGGAGATTTGGTTACCGGTGACCACCAGGGACTGCAGGCGTGACAGGTGACCAACCCCCGGAGGGACAGCTCTGATACAGTTGTAGCTGACATCCAAGTGCCTCAGTTTGACCAGGGAGAAGAGGGCAGCAGGCAGGGCCTCAAGCCTGTTGTAGGACATGAAGAGCTCCTCCAGATTACGCAGGAGTTCGATAGACGGAGGGAGGCGGGTGATAGCATTGTGGCAAAGCCTTAAGGTGCTCAGTCCTCGAATACGCTGCAGGGTCTCCAGTTCCTCCACTTCCAGTATGCAGTTGGAAGTCAAATCCAGGCTCTGGAGGGTGGTCAGTCTTGTCACCACCCCAGGGATCCTGTGGATCTGGCAGTGGTGGAGCTCCAGCTCCTGGAGGTGGCCCATCTTTCTCAGGTGGCCCAGGGAGCCAAGCTCGCTCCCACTGTTCTGCAACCTTAGCTTGGACAACTGACCCGCCACTTCAAGGACAGCAGAGGGTAGGCTGGACAGATTGCTGGTCAGGGAGAGGACTCGGAGGCTGGTCAGGCCGTGAAAGGACTGTAGGCGGATGGACTTGTTGTTGGAGGAGTTGAGGTTGCCGGAGAGATACAGCTGTTGAAGGCTCTTCAGGCAGTAGATCCAGGGAGGAAGCTCCTCCAGGTCAGTGAAACGGACATAAAGGACTTTCAGGCGCTGCCTGAGGAAGCTGAAAGCGTCCGGATCTACTTTAGCTGGGCAGTGACTAAGATGGAGCTCGGACAGAGAGCCGAGCTTAGACACGGCTCCCATAAGCTTTGCAGAGGAGATCAGCTCCAATTTGAGGACTTCAATCTCATTTAGGTCATAGACAGCTCTCGGGATGGCGGGGAGCATAGAGAGCCGTAGCTCCCAGCGTCCTTTGGCGTCCCTGCTCACAAGCTCCCTCAGCTTGTCCCCTGACCACTCAGCATTAAGTGCCAGCTCCTTCAACCTCGCCTCGCTCACGGCTGACAGAAACACTGAGAACCTCCTGGAGTACAGGGAGTCATAGCGGTCTACCATGTGCAGCAGAAAGGCAAAGTCCTTCTTGACTTCTGGAATATCCCCCAAGCCGCTGCCCTCATGGTTCTTCTCGAAGGAGTAGACCTTGAGTGGGCGGCTGAGGAGCCAAAAGAGGGCGTACATCCCCATAAGGGTATACAGGCTGACCAGAATGATGTAGGTAAGCAGCAGCTTCTCCAGGATGTAGGCTAAGTTGTGGGTGCAATAAAACACAGAGTATCCCATGAAGTTCTGTATCCCGGGACTACAGATGTGGTGAAAACTGAATGATCCCACAAGGCTTGAAGTATATCCGAGGACTATCACCACCGTGACAACTTTAAAGACTGTCTGCCCCATATAAACCCTATAAACCACATCCGAGTCCTCAGCCTGGGAGCGGAAATGGCGTATCTTCTCGAACAAGGCCTTGGCCTGCTCCTCCTCCTTTCTGTCCAGGATAGTGGAGATGGGGAGCTGTATGGAAGAAAGGGTAGAGTCGTTCAGACACGGGGTACTGGGGGAGTACTCCACTGAACGGGACCCACTGGGTTTGAGACGGACAGGCTCTGGAGAGGTTTGGTCAGTGGTCTCCTCGAGGGCTCTAGTTGTCCAGGGAGACTCAAAACACTTGGCCAAGATGGAAAGGAAGTGGTCAACCTTGGAGGATGTCTTGGGGTACTTGAACCAGAAGTTACTGCTGACCAGAAGGAGCAAAGTATTAAGAAGTGCCAGGTAAGGGAAATACTTGGACTGCCAGGGCACAGTTTTGTGGTAGCAAACGTGGCTGACATACGTGTACTGTTGGTAGTCCAGGTTGGTCAAGTGGCCAAGGTCTTCAGGAGCAGGCAGGTAGGTCACTCCAGCATGGGGTGGGCTGCTAGACATGTTTTTGGTGGGCTTAGTGGCCATCGGCATGCAAACCACCTTGTCCATGAGGATGAGGAGGGTGACGGAGAAGAAGGAGACCATGAGCATGATGACGAGGAGGTAGTTCATAAGGACATCCCACCAGGGCTTCAGGGCCTTGAAGCGAGTCTGTGAGTCGGACAGTGAGTTGGCCTCACTGACCGTGATCATACCTGGAAAGAAAGAAGAGAGGGTGGAGTGAGGGGGTAGGAAGAGAGGAAAACAGACTAGTGGTGCAGATTGAGGGGAGATGGGAAATAAAGGAGAGTGAAAAATAGGCCTTGTGGTAGGAGGGGGAAGTGAGGGCTAGATGGGAATGAGGGAGAGGATGGAATGAAGGAGAGAGGGGGGTGTAGAGAGGGAAGTAACAGGCACAGAGAGTGTGAGGAGGGATATAGAGAGGATATAAGTGGTGGGGGTGGTGGTGGTGGTGGTTGTGGTGGTGGAGAAAGGTTAGAGCGAGGAAGAGTGAATGGTGGAGAGGGGTATGAGACTTGGAGGAAGTGAGAAAACGAGGGGGTCAGTGAGGAGGTACACTATAATGTAGTATGAGGAGAGTGGGAAGTAAAGGGGAAAGGAGTAACATGAGTTGCAAGAGTGGAGGAGGGGGATATAAAGGAAGGAGATATATTCGAGGCAGAGGAGGAAAAAAGGTGAAGGGAGGGGTGGTGAGAAGAGGCAGCTCTTGAGATGCCAGGCTTTGCATTCCTGTGCCCCTCCACTCCTAGAGGTGCGAGACCTCTGCTTTCCTGTGCCCTCTCCAGACCTAGGAGGTGCTAGCCCCTGCATCCCTGTGCCCTCTATAGCCTCAAAAGGTGGCAAGCTCTGCATCTGTGTCCTTCAAGTCCTAAAGGTACCAACCTCTGCATCCCTGTGCTCTCTCCAGCCTAAAAGGTGCCGCACACTGCACTCCCAACCTTCTCCAGCCCGAAAGGTGCCACACTGCATTGCTGTGCCCTTTGAGTCCTACAGGTGCCAGCCTCTGCATCCCTGTGCCCCTCCAACCCTAGAGGTGCCAGCCCCAACATCCATGTGCCCGCTTCAGCCCTAGGAGGTGCCACATTCTTTTTCTTATCCTTAAGGTACAGAGCCCCCCCCTACTTACCTCTGCGGGCAAGCATTCGTGAACCAGGAAGCAGCACAGCTTTTTGTCTCTTTCTCCCGGCTTAGGACACGTCCCAACACGTGTCTTGTGTAATCTCTTCACCATCACGCACCTCTCCTATACCTCCAGGACAGTTCAGGCTGTCTCTCCTAACTCCCTCCCCCTCCACCCAGCCATTCCCAAGGATGATGGGACCTGCCAAATCACATTACTCTGTTCTGCAGAGGCTACTGGCTCGTTCCACACCACAGTTGCATCAGTGAGGGAGATTTCACTCGCGCAAAGCTCGGATGCGGACAGGCTCAGGCTGCCGTCAATCTCACACGGAGCCCGTCTCATCCAACCTCTGCTCATTAGAGTGAGCTCTTGTGGTAGGAGAGTGGCCTCGCTTACAGACGTATTGTATTTGATGACAGGTTTAGGAGACTGCTGTGATGTGATAAGAGGGGCAACACTTACTCATTTACATGATGAACCGAGTCAGAGGCTGATCCCTTGTGGGATAAGATGTAGCCTCACTGATTTACAAGGTAATGTCAGGGAGACTAATACCATTTGACAGGGTATCCCAACTCCAGTCCTAAAGGACCCCATATACATAAACCGTGGCCCGCTGCAGACGCACTTACTAGAACGCCCTCTTACTATCTCTGTACGTACTTCTTACCAATTAGATTGTAAGCTCTTTGGAGCAGGAACTCCTTTCCCTAAATGTTACTTTTATGTCTGAATCACTTCTCCCCTTCATGTGTTATTCGTATTATTTGTTATTTATATGAGTGTGACGTGTATTACTGCTGTGAAGCGCTATCTACATGAATGGCGCTGTCATGATAATGTCATGAGATATTGGGTATTTTTAATCCCTCTGGTGCTTAAGGGGTTAATGAGCTACACTTTTAAGAAAAATACAAAATGCTGAGTCTGAAACAGGTCAGAACTGTTTCTTTGAACTGCTCTGAATTTCAAAGGGATTTACTTGGGGAGGGGGGTCCGTGTGGATGGCCCACTCAAGGTGTCAATTGAATTAATCAAGATCTACAGACAGGGTTGGGGGAGAACAGCTTCAAGGTATTTTGTAGAAGGGGTGGGCTCATGAAGGTGCCCTAAGTGAGAATTGTACTTAAGTCTGGGCCAGGTTGTTTCAAGTCAGATCTGACCAGGGGCATGCTTGTATAGCATAGCAGACCTCATCTTCTGAACCAGTGCCTCTCTGGGAAAAGCCATAGCATGTGGTAACGTACTGTATAGGATTTTCTGTTTTACCCCTTTTATTTTAAAAAGCTGCTCTGCCTTATATTGTAATTGTATGTTTATTTTGTAATACCTTTTCTGTAATTCAAGCACTGTATTTTTATATATATTAAAACATTTAATAAGTAATGCTTTGGGTTCTGAATGAACTTTGTACACGCTGGAGAGAATAACTTGCTAAATTCAGGCACATGTTACTACAACTGATTTTGTGTTAGAGGGCATAGTTTTTCCTATAATAAACAGGGACCGGAGGCCCTGGCGGATATTTTAGTCTAAGATCTTTTATCATATCCGCATAACCTCAGGTGGTGGCAGTGGATGGTTATGATGTGCAATTGAGTAGGGGGTTAATGCTAACTCGCTGGTTCCTTGCAGAGGAGAAAGGGGGGTTGCTAGAGAAGCCTTTGTGTATTAACCCTGGTTGCATATCTAAAGTCACAGGCTCACTTGTGTACTGTTCGTGGCGGTGGTATATTGGGACGGCTTGAGGAGAGCTACAACCCATTTGAGGGACCCCTGAGTGGGTGAAGAGTGGGTACGCTTGCGAGCGTCGGTATTAACCCTTGTCCCATATGCAGGTCGCGTGCTAGCAGGGGTGTCGTACGTGACACCAGAGGGATTAAAAATACCCAATATCTCATGACATTATCATGACAGGCGCTATATAAATAAAGACATACATACATACAGACCCCTAACAGCTCAGGTTTAAAGCATATCCCTGCTTCAGCACAGGTGGTTTGGTAAAAAGGATCGAGCCGCCTGTGCTAATAGGAGGATATTCTTAAAACCGGGACTGTTGGGTGTACTTGAGGACTGGAGATGGGAACCGCTGCCATGTGGTATTGGAGGGTGTCTCGCTTACTGAATTTTAGAGGGTAAAGTTAAAGGAGACCCAATATCCTGTATGGGATGATAATACTCCTCTGCCTGGGATATCGAAGTATAGGAATCCTGTGAGTGAGGTATCCTCTTATCACAGAGGCGCCACTGACCCTATTAACTTCTACAGACAGGCGAGCAGGACGCCCTCTAATCCCAGAAGTGGATGGTGCCAGCGATACAACTTCTAGAAATACAACATGTGAGACGCTTTCTTATGCAGGTGCCACTGACCCTGTTAAGTTATAGGAATCCCACATGCAAGATGCCCTCCTCTTCATTTGCGAGGACGATGCCACTGACCCTATTAACTTATAGGAATCGCGATGCCCTCCTCTTCATTTGAGGACGATGCCACTGCCCCTATTAACTTATAGGAATCCCGATGCCCGCCTCTTTATTTGAGAGGACGATGGCACTGACCCTATTAACTTATAGGAATCCTGCATGCAAGATGCCCTCTTCATTTGAGAGGACGATGGACGATGCTACTGAAGCTATTAAACTTACAGCAATCCCAAGCGCGAGACGTTTTCTTATCCCACCAAAGGGCCCTATAAAAACACCTACAAATCCCATTCTATGGACCATATAAACTTATTGGACTCTTACATGAGATGCCCTTGTATCCCATCATAGGCAGGTGACACTGACCCTATTAACTTAGTCCACGCGACACTTAAAAAAAAAAATTAGTTTAATAAACGTATATTTTACTTTCGCTGTATACAACAAAAGACAGGTGAGCCCAATGCTACATCCAATTGACAAAACATATATGGTAATAAGTATAAAGTTTAAATACATCAATAATAAGATTTTCTTGGTTATTTAGTTAAACCCTTTGGCCAAAGTGTCATAAGCCTGCATACCAACGTCAAGGTATAACCAAATATGCAGGTCCTAACACTACACTGTGAATCTTCCCTTTTACCTCTGTACGAGTGGGAAACAACCACAGCGGGTCCTGTCCACACAGCAAAACGAGAAAACCTCCCAAGCTAAAAAGGTGATTAGGGGTGAGCTCCGGGAGGAGGGGCCACCTACCTCCAAAAACAACTGTTGTCAGTTATAAATTGAATTAACACACACTTTCCCAGTAAGCTTTCCCAGTTTGAGCTTACTGGGAAAGTGTGTGTTAATTTTAATATATGCAGCCTTTGATTACCTGTATTGAAAACGAATTACCTAAGCTGCCGATCGATTAGTTCTCCCGCGGTTAATCAGCAAAGAGCCTGCTCGCCAGGGTTCACTAAATGGCCGCCTTTCCGTTTGCAAAGCAATCCTTCAGTCAGTGTAACTCAGCAGCGACAATGTATTCTTCTATTACTACGGTAACATTATCTACTGTTACAGTTTGCAGCTCAAACTGCTGGGAACATTCGAAACAAATGATCACAAACAGGAAAGTGTTGCAAAGATCTTGCACTGCTGGGGAGGTGGGCGGAAGCCTGCTATAGAAATCAAAGATTGCTCAGTATATTAAAACGTATTAAAAATTAAAATTAAAAAAAAAAAAAAGTATTATCCAATACTACAAAAGTGTTAAAAAAAACACAAAATGTAGGTTATTGCATGGATTTCTCCCTGTAGCGTTCCTCACACACTTTTGTTTTGTATTTTTGAAGAACAAACTTTTTATTAAGGTTTTCTTTTTGGGGGCACAGAACAAAGAATGACGGGGAAAACCCAAAACGTTATTACATCGGAAAACCAAGTATGCCAGCAGTCATAAGCATATGGTGGGAGAAGGGCCAGACACGAGTGTGGCCTCCCTCTCACCCCCCGAGCTCATCACCATCCATCTCCTCCACACTTGCAGTACAACACGAAACCAGGGTGTTGGAAGACAAAGTCAAATTAACCTACACAAGAACACATGGGTGGAACGCCCCCCCCCCCCCCCCCTTATCCTTTTCCACCGCTATCCTTTCTTGCAGTGATCCGTTCGGAGTCTTCTCCCTATTCATAGGAGAAGCGACCCTCATTCGCAATTGCCTGAACAGGCCCCTTGATATCTGGGCTGTGCGCCCTACTCTATCATTGGTTAAGCTACGGGTCCCATATTTTGTGGTGCATTTGTTGTTGTTGTTGTGTATACGTAGCATTTGATTACCTTTAATGAAAACCCATGACCTGAGCTGCCAAAAAAAAAAAATCGTTCTGTTCTCGGGTGATCGCATATCCCACTCTCTGGGTTCACATAATGGCTGCTGCTGAATCAATCCTTCAGGTCAGCCAAACGCAACAGCTACAATGTAACCTCGGATTACGAAGGGTGACATGGTCTACTGTTACAGCTTTCACCATAATCCACCTCTCCCTGCTGGGAGCGCTGCAACACTTTCTGGGTTTGTGATACTTTGTTGCCAAAACCCTTGCACGGCCGGGGAGGTGTGCCAAAACCTTCTATGGCAAATCAAAAAGGATGCTCAGTATATCAAGTATAGCAATCCAAAGATCCTACATCTGTCATATGCATGGTCTTCAGCCTGTCTTGAAGGAAAGAAGACCTAGTCCCATGGCAACCACAAAAGGATGCTCAGTATATTAAAACATTAAAAATTGCATTATTTTTTTAAATTTATTATTTTAATGCAGTATTATATAATATTATGTATTATTTGTCATCATACTGTAACTCTATGCCCAGGACATACTTGAAAACGAGAGGTAACTCAATGTATTACTTCCTGGTAACACATTTTATAAATAAATATAAAACAAAAGAACGGTTTTAAAACAAAACATGGATTTAATGTGTTGCTTCTGGCTAGGTCAGAATAGCCATGTCTGCAGTACCTGCTCTTACCACAAGGTATCGCTCTATCCCAGCACTCAGACCCGGGTGCAGAGGGTACTGGGAGATGGTGATACGGTCATGCGTCCAGGAGAGGAGCAGCGGCCTCTCTCTGGTACTCTGTGACAAACTCCTGATTCATGTAGTCCAGGCCACTTTAATGACAGACGCCAGCGTTCCCAATTACAGGGGTGTACCGGTGTCCTCCCTGCTTTTCCAGTCCCACACCGCCATCACCGCACCTCCTTACTGCCCTGCAGCAGCCAACGTTATTCCAGCGCTGACCCAACACACACCGCCATCACTGCACCTTCATCATGCTCTGCTATTCCAGCGCTGACCCAACACACACCGCCATCACTGCACCTTCATCATGCTCTGCTATTCCAGCGCTGACCCAACACACACCGCCATCACTACACCTTCATCATGCTCTGCTATTCCAGCGCTGACCCAACACACAACGCCATCACTGCACCTTCATCATGCTCTCCTATTCCAGCGCTGACCCAACACACCTCCATACTGCACTGCAGCAAGCTCTGCTATTCCAGCACTAACACAACACAGTCACTACACCATCCGGCAACATGCTCTGCTATTCCAGCACTGACTCACACACACAAAGCTGTCTCACTACACTACCATCCTGCCCTGCAGCATGCTCTACTATTCCAGCACAGACCCAACACACACAGCTGTCACTGCACATCCATCCTGCCCTACTATTCCAGCACTGACCCAACACACACAGCTGTCACTGCACATCCATCCTGCCCTACTATTCCAGCACTGACCCAACACACACAGCTGTCACTGCACCACCATCCTGCCCTGCAGCATGCTCTGCTATTCCAGCACTAGCAGAACAGTGGTCATTGCACCTCCATCCTGCCCTCTACTATTCCTGCGCTAATCCCACACACACCATTATTACCCTGCAGCCCCCTATGATTTCCCTGCACTGCCCACTCATACACCCGTCATTGCACCTCCACCCTGCAGCGCCGTCTGCTATTCCTGTACTGAACCACACACGTCCCTGCACCTCCATGTACTCTGCTATTCCTGTACTGAACCCCCCACACACACAGCACTGTTCCTGCACCTCCATGTACTCAGCTATTCCTGTACTGAACCCCCCCCCCCACACACACACACAGCACTGTTCCTGCACCTCCATGTACTCTGCTATTCCTGTACTGAACCCCCCCCCCGCCCACACACACACACAGCACTGTTCCTGCACCTCCATGTACTCAGCTATTCCTGTACTGACCCCCCCCCCCCGCCCACACACACACAGCACTGTTCCTGCACACGTCCCTGCACCTCCATGTACTCTGCTATTCCTGTACTGAACCCCCCACACACACAGCACTGTTCCTGCACCTCCATGTACTCAGCTATTCCTGTACTGAACCCCCCCCCCCACACACACACACAGCACTGTTCCTGCACCTCCATGTACTCTGCTATTCCTGTACTGAACCCCCCCCCCCGCCCCACAGCACACACACAGCACTGTTCCTGCACCTCCATGTACTCTGCTATTCCTGTACTGAACCCCCCGGCCCACACACACACAGCACTGTTCCTGCACCTCCATGTACTCTGATATTCCTGTACTGAACCCCTTCCCCCGCCCACACAGCACTATTCCTGCACCTCCACCCATGTACTCTGCTATTCCTGTACTGAACCCCTTCCCCCGCCCACACACACACACACACACAGCACTGTTCCTGCACCTCCATGTACTCTGCTATTCCTGTACTGAACCCCCCCGCCCACACACACACAGCACTGTTCCTGCACCTCCATGTACTCTGCTATTCCTGTACTGAACCCCTTCCCCCGCCCACACACACACACACACACACACACACAGCACTGTTCCTGCACCTCCATGTACTCTGCTATTCCTGTACTGAACCCCCCCCCCCACACACACACACAGCACTGTTCCTGCACCTCCATGTACTCTGCTATTCCTGTACTGAACCCCCCCCCACACACACACACACACACACACACACAGCACTGTTCCTGCACCTCCATTTACTCTGCTATTCCTGTACTCACCACACACAAAAATATTTATTGAAATGTTTAATGTTTCATTAAATAATTTTTTCTTTAAAAATGTACATCAAGACATTGCGGGGGGAGCCATTAGCAGGAGGGGGTGGGGGGCGGGAAGAGTAGGGAATGGAGCAGCAATCCAAAGATGCCCTCCCACCTTTCCAAGAACCTATATTGGCCAGGTCCACAGCTCTACCTATGCCAATGCCTTAGGGGGGGGTCTCATGGTATCCTTAGAGGTATGGCATCACATGCGTGGGTTCTAGATGTACAAGGAAGTACATGCATCTGTCCTATAAGGCTCCTACATCGGCCATATGCATGGTCTTCAGCCTGTCTTAAAGGAAAGGACGCTCTATGCATATCCTAAAGGAATCGCTTCCCGGGTAATAAGATGACCTTATAAGTGAGGGGAGGCACCTACATAATCTCCCCTCCCCACTACCCTCCCACTCCTCTCTATTCCTATCCCCCTTATTGCTTCCACTACCCCCGTTCACTCCCCTGCCCTCTCCTATCCCCTTCATCCCCACTCCTCTTTACCTATCCCATTTTTCCATTCCTCTCACCGTATCCCCATCCCTTCAGTCCTGCGTTCCTTACCGGTCCACTCAGTCAACCTCTCAGCTCACTAACCCGTTGCTACACTTCCTACCCAGTCTTTCCTTTGTTCGCTTCTATTTCCCTCTCCTCATTTCTCAGCATCCTCCAGTGTCCACCTTCACTCTCTTACCACTCTGCACCCTTTATTCCTCCTCAAACCTCTCCCCAGCCCCCATCTGTTCAATCCCCCCCTTCCTTGTCGCTCTACTCCCCCCACTTCTAATTCATCTCCTACCACACTTCCTCCTTTTTTCCTGCCTCCCCCAGTGCCCCCTTCCCTAACGCCTGTGACCCAATTCCTTTCATCTCTTCTTCCTTACTCTTCACACCATCTCCACCTGCCTTCCTCTTTCTACTCCATCACCCCTAACACTCTTCCTCCTCCTGTCCCCTCACTCCTCGCTGAACCTCTCCCTCACCTCAGATGGCAGAGTCTCAAACAGCGACTGCTCTACCACCAACCCAGACCTCTTTAGCCCTGTGCACCCCCCCTATCTCCTGGGCAGAACCTCCAGCTTGTTCCCCTTCAGCTCTAGCCTCAATAGGGCCCCAAGAGACCACCAACTTGGGGGACAGACTCCCTAACCGGTTCTGTCCAACTTCAGGGTTTTCAGCTTCTGGCAAAAGAACAGCTCATTGGAAGATCTTCCAAGAAATTCCCGGTCAATGCCAGGAACTGAAGTTGCTGCAAGACCCCCAACCTCCGGAGGCAGCTCCCGGATCTCGTTGTGGGATAGATTAAGGTGTCGGAGCTTCGTGCAGAGAAAGAGCTGGGTGGGCAGCACCAGAAATTTTGTTGTTGGTTCAGATACAGCTCCTCCAGGCCCTTTAGTTTCCGGATGTGTCCGGGATGTAGGCAATGTGGTTGTGCCACAGCCGAAGAATGTTTAACTTCCGGCAGTGTTGCAGGCTTATGATCTCCTCGATGGTGTGCAGGTTGTTCTCCCCGCAGGTCCAGTACCTGAAGGTTGTTGAGGCTGAAGACTGCATGAGGGATTCGCTCCAGATCACAGTGGACCAGCTCCAGCTCCTTGAGAAGGAAAAGCCGTTTTAAGGCATTGAGAGTCAGTAGCTTGGTTCCATCGTTCTGGATGCTGAGCTTCTGCAGGTGGCCGGCCACCTCAGAGATGTTGGGAGGCACCTTGGAAAGGTTACTCTTGAGTGTCAAAATCTTGAGACTCTTCAGCTCTTTCAGGCTCTCCAGGGTGGCGTTTTTGGAGAGGTCCTGTGACAGGCAACCAACCAACTGAAACTCCTCCAGGGCTCGAAGCCCAAAGACCCACAATGGTATTTCCTTAATGTCATCAAACTTTATGTGCAGGACCCGGAGGTGATCCCGGAGGTAAGACAGGGATGTGTGTTGCACTTTGGCCCTGCAATTGCAGAGGGACAGTTCTTCCAGCCTGACAAGCTTGGACACCAGTGGAGGAATGAGTGCCTCACTCAGCATCTCCAACTTGAGCGACTCCATCTCTGTCACCTCAAAGACTGTGTCAGGCAAGCCCGGGAGCTTGAAGAGGTGCAGCTGCAGCCTGCCCCTCAGGCGTCTGCTGCAGCTTCTGCCTCAACTTCTCTGCCGGCCATTCATGGTTGAGGTTGAGCTGCCTCAGCTTGCTCTCACTCACCTCTGATAGGAAGACAGCGAACCGCTTTGAATACAGCGAGTCGTACTGGTCCACCAGGTGGAGGACAAAGGCGAAGTCATTCTTGACATCAGGGATATCACCTATCCCAGTTTCCTCCCGCACAGACCGGAAGGAGTACTCCTTTAGTGGGCGCCGAAAGAGCCAGTAGAGCGTGTACAGACAGGTCAAGCCATAGACGCTCAGGAAGCACAGGTAGCTGATAGCCAGCTTGGAGAAGAGGTGGGCTTTGGTGTGATTGCAGCAAAAGCTATTGTAACCAGTCATCTCCTCCGTCCGGACATTACATGGAACAATAAAGTGTATCTTGCCCACCAAAGCCGCATTGTACACAGTGATGAGCATAAACTTGCAGAATTTGAGCACTGTCTGCCGCATGTACATGGAGTAAAGGAGGTCACCTTCCTCTACGTGGGTGCCGGAACTTTTTCACCTTTTCAAACAGTGCCTTGGCCTGTTCCCCCTCTTTCTTGTCCAGCAGACCAGCCGCCGAGGTCTCAGCCACCAGCTTCACTGAGGCTAGAGGCTCGGAGAGGAAGGGCTGGTCTCTTCGAAGCCTGGTTTAGAGACCTCTTTGTCTGCGTTTTGTTCCTGTGTGGTCTCTCCAGAGACCTCAGACAGGGCTCGGGTGTGTCCATGGTGGAATCAAAGCACTTGCCCAGGATGGAGATGAAGTGTTCTATCTTGGAGCTGGTACCGGGAAACTTGAACCAGAAGTTGCCACAGATTATGAAGACTAGGGTGTGGATGACCACCAGATATGGGAAGTACTTTGCATACCAATGCAGAGCAGTCTCATAGCAAATCTGGTTGATGAAGCTGTACTGCTGGAGGTCCAGGTTGTTACGCAAGCCGCTCATCTGTCGGGCTGGACGGGTGGAAGGAGAAGTAGAAGCATCAAGGTCGCTAGAGTTGGAAGGCGTGGGATGTTTCGTAAACTCCTCACAGGTGATTTGAGAGACTGCATCAGCAGAGGTGTGGTTGGGAAGGCAGATGATTTTGTCCTGGGTTATCTAAAAAGAGGAATGAGGAAAGAGTTTTAAGGAGGAGGGGAGCAGATAGACATGCAACATAACGGAAGGAGAGAGAAGACAAGGCGGGGAGGAAGAGGCAGGGGGAGGTGGGAAAGGCAAAAGAGACAAGGGTAGGGGGAGAGCAAAAGAGAAGGGACAGAGGGGAGGGGAGAGCAAAAGAGAAGGGGACAGGGGAGGGAGGAGAGAAGAGCGAGGAGGGGGGGAGGAGAGAAGAGCGGGGAGCCGGACGGGAGGAGAGAAGAGCGGGGAGCCGGACGGGAGGAGAGAAGAGCGGGGAGCCGGACGGAGGAGAGAGAAGAGCGGGGAGCCGGACGGGAGGAGAGAAGAGCGGGGAGCCGGACGGGGGAGGAGAAGAGAGAGGGGGGGGGAGGAGAGAAGAGCGGGGAGCCGGACGGGGGGAGGCACAGAGGCAGCGGGACGGAGGAGGCACAGAGGCAGCGGGATGGGGGAGGCACAGAGGCAGCGGGACGGGGGAGGCACAGAGGCAGCGGGATGGGGGAGCCACAGAGGCAGCGGGACGGGGGAGGCACAGAGGCAGCGGGACGGGGAGGCACAGAGGCAGCGGGACGGGGAGGCACAGAGGCAGCGGGACGGGAGAGGCACAGAAGCAGCGGGACGGGGGAGGCACAGAGGCAGCGGGACGGGGGAGGCACAGAGGCAGCGGGACGGGGGAGGCACAGAGGCAGCGGGAACGGGGGAGGCACAGAGGCAGCGGGACGGGGGAGGCACAGAGGCAGCGGGACGGGGGAGGCACAGAGGCAGCGGGACGGGGAGGCACAGAGGCAGCGGGACGGGGGAGGCACAGAGGCAGCGGGACGGGGGAGGCACAGAGGCAGCGGGACGGGGGAGGCACAGAGGCAGCGGGACGGGGGAGGCACAGAGGCAGCAGGACGGGGGAGGCACAGGCAGCAGGACGGGGGAGGCACACAGGCAGCGGGACGGGGGAGGCACAGAGGCAGCGGGACAGGGGAGGCACAGAGGCAGCGGGAAGGGGGAGGCACAGAGGCAGAGTGACGGGGGCGGCACAGAGGCAGCATGACGGGGGGCGGCACAGAGGCAGCGTGACGGGGGCGGCAGAGTGACGGGGGGGCGGCACAGAGGCAGCGTGACGGGGGGCGGCACAGAGGCAGCGTGACGGGTGGCGGCACAGAGGCAGCGGGACGGGGGCATGGAGGCAGCATGACGGGGGGCACGGAGGCAGCTTGACGGGGGGCACGGAGGCAGCTTGACGGGGGGCGGCACGGAGGCAGCGTGACGGGGGGCGGCACAGAGGCAGCGTGACGGGGGCACGGAGGCAGCGTGACGGGGGGCACGGAGGCAGCGTGACGGGGGCGGCACAGAGGCAGCGGGACGGGGGGGCGGCACAGAGGCAGCGGGGACGGGGGGGCGGGCACAGAGCAGCGTGACGGGGGCACGGAGCAGCGTGACGGGGGGCACTGGAGGCAGCGTGACGGGGGGCACGGAGGCAGCGTGACGGGGGCGGCACAGAGGCAGCGGGACGGGGGGCGGCACAGAGGCAGCGGGACGGGGGGCGGCACAGAGGCAGCGGGACGGGGGGCGGCACAGAGGCAGCGGGACGGGGGGCGGCACAGAGGCAGCGGGACGGGGAGGCGGCACAGAGGCAGCGTGAAGGGGGCACGGAGGCAGCGTGACGGGGGGCACGGAGGCAGCGTGATGGGGAGGCACAGAGGCAGCGTGATGGGGAGGCACAGAGGCAGCGTGATGGGGAGGCACAGAGGCAGCGGGACAGGGGAGGCACAGAGGCAGCGGGACAGGGGAGGCACAGAGGCAGCGGGGACAGGGGAGGCACAGAGGCAGCGGGACAGGGGAGGCACAGAGGCAGCGGGACAGGGAGAAGAAGGACAGCAGGACGGGGGGGCAGCAGGGGAAATAGGAGCAGTGGGACGGGATAGAGTGTAGAGGTGAAGGGGCACATGAGTTAATGGGCACCTACCTGCAGGGTGCATCCAAAGACACCAATCATTAGCATGGCCACGGTGACATATTCAGCCAGGACGTCCACCATGGTTTGAGGACCTTAAATGCCGGCTGCTGCTCAGTGAACTGCTTAAACTCTGCAACAGGAATCATACTGACAGAGAGTGGGGAGCTGAGAGAGTGGGGGGGGAGAAAGGAGGTGAGAGTGTGGGGGAGGGGAGGAGGTGAGTGTGGAGGGGGGAGGGGAGGAGGCGAGTGTGGGGGAGGGGAGGAGGCGAGTGTGGGGGAGGGGGGGAGGCAAGTGTTGAGGAGGGGGGAGAGAAGGAGGTGAGTGTGTGGGGGAGGGGAGGAGGGAGAAGGAGGCGAGTGTGTGGGGGAGGGGGCGAGTGTGGAGGGGGAGGGGGCGAGTGTGGAGGGGGAGGAGGCGAGTGTGGAGAAGGGGGGGAGAGAAGGAGGTGAGTGTGTGGGGGAGGGGGCGAGTGTGGAGGGGGAGGGGGGTGAGTGTGGAGGGGGAGGAGGCGAGTGTGGAGGGGGAGGAGGCGAGTGTGGAGAAGGGGGGGAGAGAAGGAGGTGAGTGTGTGGGGGAGGGGAGGAGGCGAGTGTGGAGGGGGGAGAAGGAGGCGAGTGTTTGGGGGAGGGGTGGAGGCGAGTGTGGGGGAGGGGAGGATGTGAGTGTGGGGGAGGGGAGGATGTGAGTGTGGGGGAGGGGAGGATGTGAGTGTGGGGAAGGGGAGGAGGTGAGTGTGGAGGAGGGGGGGAGAGAAGGAGGTGAGTGTGGGGGAGAGAAGGAGGCAAGTGTGGAGGAGGGGGGGAGAGAAGGAGGTGAGTGTGGAGAAGGGGGGGAGAGAAGGTGGCGAGTGTGGAGGAGGGGGGGAGAGAAGGAGGTGAGTGTGGAGAAGGGGGGGAGAGAAGGTGGCGAGTGTGGAGGAGGGGGGAGAAGGAGGTGAGTGTGGAGGAGGGTGGAGGCGAGTTTGGAGATGGGGGAGGAGAGGGGGGGAAGAGAGGAGACAAGAGGAAAAATGGGGAGATGGTAAGTACAGTACAGGTCTGTCTGTCCCCTGTATTACAGTGACTGTCCCCTTCCCCTCCCACCCTGTGTGTGCACTCTCTGCCACTTCTGAGTTATCAGCACCGGTTTGTGCCACTTATCTAATGCACACAGGTCCCCCTCCCCTCCACCCCTCCCCGCCCTGAGCAAGAGATAGCAGTGCCCCAACCACACAACTGTGATAGCTTTCTGGGAGCGGTCTCTGGCAGAACAGGGGTTAATACACACTGTATATACACACAGAATAGACACCGCGCATCAAGGGCGAGTTTGTAGAAACGTCGTATTTAAGAAAAAACACAAAGTGTCTATAACTTACACTTCAGATAGCGACCGCCCGCTGCACACACGGGACCACTCACGAGGGGGCAGGGATGATACAGAGACCCCCCGTGCACCGGGTCGTCCCCCCCCCCCCGCAAACGTCAGAACCCCAATCTCAGAGCAGAATCCATCAGTCCGAGCGCAAGACGTATAATGTAAGCCTCTGGGATCAGTGCCCGGGGGTCTCTGTTGTATCACCCCCCACACATCGCGGGAGGCCCCGTGTGTTTCCCGGACTGTCGCTATCTGAATATAACTATTTGATACTGTGGGGTCTTCTTCTTCTTAATATTACATTTCTACAAACTCGGCCTCGGTGCGCTGGGTCTCTTCCATCTTTGTGGCCTGGAGATCCGGTTGGATTTACCTAGTGAGCGAGCAGAGCGCTCTCGCACAAGCTACAAGCTGCAGCAAGGAAGAGTTTATCCTCCAACGTGGAATCAAGTCAGGAATGATTATCCAAGGAGTCTAGCACAAGTGGAACATATACACACTGTGTATGTGTGTGTAGGTATGTGTATGTATATGTGTGTGTAGGTATGTGTATGTGTGTGTGTAGGTATGTATGTGTGTGTGTGTGTGTGTGTGTAGGTATGTGTGTGTGTGTGTAGGTATGTGTATGTGTGTGTAGGTATGTGTGTATGTGTGTGTAGGTATGTGTGTGTGTAGGTATGTATATGTGTGTGTGTAGGTATGTGTGTATGTGTATGTGTGTGTGTAGGTATGTGTGTGTGTGTAGGTATGTGTGTGTGTGTAGGTATGTGTAGGTGTGTAGGTGTGTGTAGGTATGTGTATGTGTGTAGTTATGTGTATGTGTAGTTATGTGTATGTGTGTAGGTATGTGTGTGTAGGTATGTGTGTAGGTGTGTAGGTATGTGTATGTGTGTAGGTATGTACACACACACACACACACACACCTTGGAAAGGGAGCTAAGGGTGTGCAGGCCCATCCTGCACAGAGTGTCCATGCAGGACATATAAAACAGAGGGATCTGCAGAGAGAGAGAGTTGCCCCACTGGACCAGAGCATCCAGCAGAGAACAGGACCTGCCAGTGCAGAGGGAAGCAGGCAGACAGAGGCTAATACAGAGAGATATTAGGGAGTCCAGCTGTGCATGAATTACACCAGGTTGGAGTGGGTGAGCTAACCCACAAAGGATATAAACTGCAGTTATATTGCCCTCACAGTTTGATCTTTGTGAAGCACCAGGCCTGCAACACACACACACACAGTTTATGAGCTCCAACGATTGTGCTAGCACACCAGGATCTACAGGCCAGTACCCCATGATTGGGAGGCCGGACAGAGATAAAAGTTATTATTTGTTTGTGCAGCGTTCGCACTGTTGGTATAGTTTAAGTATATATGTGTATGGAGTGATTCTGAGATTAAGAGTCACCGTACTGATTCATATGAGATATGCAACACCACAAATTATAGCTATAGGAGTATATAAAAGCTTGTTATAATTCATTACCACTGTGTTGTGTCCAGTCACTACAGTCTCACACATCATGTACCACACACTATAAGAATTAAACAGTAACCCATAGGACTCAGGCTCCCACCTCAGTGATAGGCCATATAATCTGAGGTAAAATAAAGAGGGGGTACATACATACAGCACGAAGAAATGCCTGCAACAGACCCTGAAATAATTAGTACCTAAGGCTGAGTCCATAGAAGAACAGGCAGCGCTGAGCCGTGCGGACGCTCCGCGATGAGCCCCGTCATCCTCAATGAGGATGTCTTGAGAGGGGGCTCCCGCGAGCGTCCGCAGGCGTGCTGAGGCGCAGGGATTATCAGCCGACAGCAGAACCTGTTTCTGAGCGCGCTGAAACCCTCCAATCAGAGCGAAGCAGCGACAACGTCACATCGCCGCGACGTTGATGCTTCGTGGGCTATTGGCCCAGTGACGTCAGTGCCCCGCCTCGCGATCGCGCACGCTGGCTCGTCTGCTAGTTCATGCACTTGCTCCTGATTGCGCAGGCGAGCGTCAGCGCGGAGGAGCGCGGCTCCCCCCTCTGTGGACGCAGCCCGAGTCAGCTGAGTAAGTGTACGAGATGCACAACTGCTGACAGTGCTGGGGACAATGTATAAATGTAAACGAAGGAAGAGAGAGAAAGTATCCCAACAGAAGCACTCAGGGATACTAAAGTATCAAAATGTATTAATAGTAACATCGCAAAAACCACTCACAGGTTAAAACAATCCTCAGTATCCCCTGAGTTGTAGCTAACACCAGAATTAATACAATGAATAATTAACCTCTGATAACCATCCTAATGAAAGATCTAAGTAGAAGACAGTAAATAAGGGGTGTGGCAGCATTCAGCCGGCCCCCCACCGCTCTGACCAGGCCGGTCTCACACAAACACCTGGTGGAACATCGAAGCCCCCTATCTAAGGCCTGGGACATAGTCATTTTATCAGTGCGGAGGCGCGCTGAGGCTCAGGGTAAGCGGTGCTTTCCCTGGCCTTACACAGCGCACCGTCCGTGGGCGTTTCGGGGGCGGGCCAGTGACGTCACTGAGCTGGTTCGCTCTCATTGGGCGAAACCGCTCACGTGACCGGCCCTGCGCTCCGGCGAGCGCCAAATTTGAAAACTTCTTGAGACGCACGCTTCCCCAAGCGTGCGGACGCGTGCGCGAGCCCCTGCTAAAGCCGCTCTCATTGCGGCTGCAGGGGCTCAGTGCCGAGTGTGAGCGCGGCTCAGCACGGCTCACACTACTATGTCCCAGGCCGAAAGCAGAGCATCCATCGTGTCAAATGACGTCATAACACTAAATGAGTGCTTGGCTGCGGCTAAGTATTCATTTGATTTCACCTAAATTTATTCCCCTCTGGACGGACACTTTCCTAGGCCTTAACCTATGCGGAATTACTCCATGACTTACAGCAGGCCTGTCCAACTCCAGTCCCCGAGGGCCGCAAAACAGGCCAGGTTTTCAGGATATCCCTACTTCAGCCCAGCTGGCTCAATTAGTGGCTCAGTTGGACAGGCCTGATTTGCAGCATTCAATAGGAGTTTTATGCCTACTTATTGTAGGATTCATTCGTTTCCTTAATATACATTAAGTGTTATCACGTCATTTGACACAATGTATGCTCTGCTTTAGATAGGGAGCTTCGATGTTCCACCAGGTGTTTGTGTGAGACCGGCCCGGTCAGAGCGGTGGGGGGCCGGCTGAATGTCGCCACACCCCTTATTTACTGTCTTCTACTTAGATCTTTCATCAGGATGGTTATCAGAGGTTAATTATTCATTGTATTAATTCTGGTGTTCGCTACATTTACCTCAACTCTACTGATACTGAGGATTATTTTAATCTGTGAGTGTTTTCTGCGATGTTACTATTAATACATTTTGATACTTTAGTATACCTGAGTGCTCCTGTTGGGATGGTGTGTGTAGATATATATATATATATATATATATATATATATATATATATATTGGTTGACAAATCACCAAAAAATCTACTCGCCACACAAAAAAATCTACTCGCCACCTAGTACCAAACGTGTGCTGCTTGGGCCAATATTTACTTGCCCGGGGGTTAAATCCACTCGCCCGGGGCGAGCAAATGTATAGGTTTGTCGAACACTGTATATATATATAGACACACAGTACATACATACACAAACACAATGGTGGTGCTGTGTGTGTGTGAATACACCATTGTGTGTATGCATGCGTTTGTATATGTATGTTTGTGTACACTTAAAAACAGACTTGTGCATTTTATATATACACACACACACACACACACACACACACACACACACACTAATATAGCACCACCATTGTACACAGCACTTTAGAGAATTCACAGGGCAGTGCAGGGAGAGAACGTACTCAGTTGCACAAGTGCTTTCATTACACAGGAAGTTAGACAATAGGAATTAAGGCGTCCCTACCCCTCAGAGTTCATCCCTCCTAAATAGAACAATCGGAGATCTACAGAATACCACACGGGCAAGAACAATAAAGAACATATTTGAGGGAGCAAGTAAAATGAACCAGAAATGCGAGTAGCCTCAGGCCTAAGCTAAACAAGTGCTCTGCGGAGTGAGCGAGATCTCAGGCGTGACTGCTGGATGGAGGAGGAGTCCCACGGGTACGGAAGTCAAAAGTGAGAAAGGATTGAGACTTGAGTGCTGTAGAGACAAATGGCGCAGAAAGGAGGCAGCCATCGGCAGAGCGTAGGGGAGAAGGAGTATAAGTGTGAGCTTCGAGCCAAGATAGATGTAAGATCGGGTACAATTATAGGAAGCCTGGACAGAGAGAAGCAGAATATTGTCGTGAATGTGGAGTTTAGATCACCACAAAAGACGACCGCGGTATTAAAAAAGTATATTCAGAATACAAAACAAATCTATTCTCACTAACACACGTGAGCAGAAGTAGATCCCGATCATGATCTGCAAGTTGGAAGAGCTCCATCGGCCAGTCTCCACGGGGTGAGCCGCATTGTCCCCGGGCAGACGCCAAAGAAAAAACGCAAGAACTCCAGCGGATGTGCGGTGAAAGTAGATGCCGGGAAAGGACGTCTCCAAAAGCCCAGAACGCCCTACGCATTTCGCACCATGGTGCTTCGTACGGGGATGGCGGAGTTGGATGGAGAGCCATTAGTCTGGACGGAAATCCACACAGCCTTTTTACCAATAGTGGTAGATCCACCTACCCTTGTGATCCTTTTCTATTAGGAACCGGACCACTTCTTATGCATTTCACTGGCAAGAGGATGGGAACTGTCTGCGTACGATTGGACCATGGGATACGCCCCATTTCCAGGCCGTTGGAAGCAACGGCACAAGTACCAGATTGGTTTGAAGTCCATTAAAAAAGGTATAGTAGTGGGATGGTTTCAGGCTCTCCTGAAAAAGTGGGGTGGCCTCCACCACATGCACATTTATATATACACAGACTTACAAATAGGGAAATGCAGTGAGTCTGTGTGTATATGACACTTCTTTGCAGAAAATGACAATAATGTGTCAGAAGTGACACATCTGAGGGAGCAGGACAGACACTGAATAAGTACTCTGTATGTACATCTCCCAGGCACCCCATATCTCTATAAACTTTACAGCCTTAGCTCCCGGAATCCCTCAGCCTCTACTGTACAGGAAGGAGAGAGAAGGAGCACGAGAGAGAGACGGAGAGAGTGAGAGACGGAGAGAGTGAGAGACGGAGAGAGTGAGAGACGGAGAGAGTGAGAGACGGAGAGAGTGAGAGACGGAGAGAGTGAGAGACGGAGAGAGTGAGAGACGGAGAGAGTGAGAGACGGAGAGAGTGAGAGACGGAGAGAGTGAGAGACGGAGAGAGTGAGAGACGGAGAGAGTGAGAGACGGAGAGAGAGAGAGAGACAGAAAGAGACAGAGACAGAAAGATCAGAGTCAGAGAGAGACACAGCGAGAGAGAGAGAGAGACACACACAGCGAGAGAGAGAGAGAGAGAGAGAGAGAGAGAGAGAGACACAGCGAGAGAGAGAGAGAGACACACACAGCGAGACAGAGAGAGAGACAGAGTTATGATGAGGGGGTCAATGGAGGAGAGGGGGTGTTGTTGTCAGAGGTTTAATTGCTCTATTAACATATAAAGGAGACAGGATGCTGAAAGTAAGCAATGACCCTGCAGAGAGCTGACAATATAGTTCATGCACTGTTTTGTATACTGAGTCCAAGAGCTGACACTCTAATGATCATGCATTAGATATAGATAGCTACAGACACACACACACACTTTTCTATTTCATATTTGGGGGGTTAAGGCCTTAGCTGCCAAGCTGGATACTTCAACAATGATCAAATGTATAAAGATTGTTGTTCAACGCGCAGAAAACACTGGAGGAACAAAATCGCCAACAAAGAAACCCAACAGGATAAAGGCTGCGCTCATAGTGCCGGCGACCGCGACGTGACGGTCGCTGGAAAATCCAATAGAGATGACTTCCAGCGACCAATCCGGCGGCAATGCATTTGTTTTGCTGCGACGTCACGTCGCCGGCACTATAAGCGCAGCCTAAGAAAGCATCAGAGGAGACAAAACGAAAAGGCGCCAGAACAGAAATCGCAAAGACAGAACGGCGCAAGACGATCCGCAAAACGTATAACTGACGGAAGAAAGTTGACCGGCCATAGAGAAGAAAAAAAAACAATAACAAAAACGTTAGAAGGCCACGAAGCAGCGAATCATCGCACTCCGACAAGACGGTGGATGGACAACACAAGGCTGCGCCTTTCTGCAAAAGGACAGAGGGCAGGGTATCGTCAAGCAGTGGCAGCAAAGGCTGTAGGAGTCCTCAAGGACCACTAACAGTCCTCCAGGACCACTAACAGTCCTCAAGGACCACTAACAGTGCAGGATTGAAGGCAATCCTCTCATTAGCACAGGTGGCCCAATCATTGTGACTGAACCACCTGTGCTCAAGCCGGGGTATCCTTAAAACCTGCACTGTTACTGGTCCTTGAGGACTGGGGTTGGGAACCACTGGGATAGAGCAGCTGTCGTCTACATTGAGCATAGGATGAACTTGAGACGAACAGCGTGTTTTTTCAACCTCATCCACTATGTAACTGTGTATCCATGTAAGGATTGGAAGGCTCCCGGGAGCAGTTACACAGTTAGGCTGCGTCCATAGACACTGCAGCCGTGCGGAGGCGCGCGGAGGCTGAGGGAAGGCGGGTGCTTTCCCTGGCCTTAGTACGCGTGCCGTCCGGGGGCGTGTCTATGGGCGGGCCCGGTGACGTCACGGAGCAGGTTTGTCCTCATTGGGCAAACCGCTCACGTGACCGCCCTATCGCGCGAGAAATCAGTTTTGACCGATTTCTCACGCATCGGGCGTCCCCTCCTGCCTCCGCCCGCACGCCGTATAGACGCGATCACTGCCTTTAGGCAGTCTGATCGCTCAGCGCGGTCTGCCTATCTATGGACGCAGCGTTACACAGTTACACAGTTACACAGTTACACAGTTACACAGTTACACAGTTACACAGTTACACAGTTACACAGTTACACAGTTACACAGTTACACAGTTACACAGTTACACAGTTACACTTTTTTTAACCTCATTAACTATGTAATTATGTAACTAACTGTGTAACTGTGTAACTGTGTAACTGTGTAACTGTGTAACTGTGTAACTGTGTAACTGTGTAACTGGGTAACTGGGTAACTGTGTAACTGGGTAACTGGGTAACTGGGTAACTGGGTAACTGGGTAACTGGGTAACTGGGTAACAGCTCCCAGGAAAATGGAATTACAACTGGAATCTTGAAAGTAGCTGGGGAAGAAGTTGAGAAAATCCTTGTACAACTCTTTCCTTGCTGCTGTTAGATCAGGTTTCAACCACACATTATATAAGTTATGGTGGGTAAAAAAAACGAAACAAAAAAAAGTGACAAAAACCCTCCACCATACAGCGTACAGTAAATAAAAATACTTGTGAGCACATGCGCATGTCTCCGAGAGGTCTGCCACCCTGCTTTTCACTATTATCTATCAGCATGCAATGCTTCCACTGTAGACAGGGATTCTGGGAAATGGCATGCAAATGAGCACAGTCGAAGAGGTTTTACTGGCCATGCACTTCTTTAACACAGGCTGTGCAATGTCGTTACCCAGAATCCCTGGCTGCAGGGGAAGCACTGTATGCTAAGGCTGAGGCCCAGGTGTTGGCGCTGCACGCACTCCTGCCAGGCTGGCGGCATGTTTAGCTGTGATCCCCGGTCTGCGATGAGCTGCAGGGGGAAAGACGGGGGGGCGGCCCTGACATCACCCTCATTGGCTGAACCACCGGGGGCGTGGCTAGCACTCCGTCGCAAGTCCCGAACACAGTTTTCCTGTCTTCGGACAAACCTGCTTGCGCAACGCGGCGGCCAAGGTAGGTGGTGGGCCCGGCCCCATTGAGGGGCAGTTCTTGTCCCTGCAGCACCCGCCATTGCGCACGCTGCAGCAGGCACCGGGGACCTATCCTAAGAGATAATGGGGAACGACAGAGTGGCAGACCTGTGCGAGACGTGAATGTGCTCTCAAGTGATATTTTTATTTACTTTAGAAGCAGCTGTTCCAGCTGCCATTTTTTTTTCATTATTTTTTCCCCCCTCTTTAATATGTACATCAATACAATCCACCCAATGATAAGTAATTAGCTAAATTGCCGATCAATCAGCAAAGATTCGGCTTGGGGGTTCACTAAATGGCTGTCGGTGCAGCAGAAGAGGACCAAAGATGCAAAGTTCTATGGGGACGATCATGTGACCAGGCAGTCACTGGATACAAAATCGATGCACTGCTAGAAAGAGGGCAGGGCTCAAAAAGGGGTGTGCCAGAGCCTGTTTCAGAAGAGGCAGTGGATGTGACTTTGTAAATGGTTGCTATGGAAACAAAAAATGCTTGTTACATTATAATACATTAAAAATGTCAGAGATGTTTTTTTTTTAAAAATGCTACAAATATTTCCTCATCGTACAGAACTGATTTATTTTTAAAAAACGCACATGTAGAATATTGCTTGGTCTGCAGCTTTAATAACAGGAAAATTGCAGAACAATGCTGCGATACCCAAGTTATCCTCATCCCTAAGAAGAGGAGACAAAGACCTCATCAACTACACTACGTCCAAGATTTTTACAAAGTTATTCAATAATTGGCTGCAACGTCTGTGTTACATTTCCCAGTGGGATTTTTCCAGTGGATACAGCACAATGGACCACACACACACAACGTGTACAAGAAGTAATTAATATGAATTTACCACTCCTCTTAGATTTCGGAGATTGTGAGAAAGCATTTTAATGGGACTAAAAACTCAGCTGTTTGGAAATGCATTAAGACAAAGTGTTGAAGAAGCATGCACGGATGTGACATGGAGCATTTACGAGAATGGCACATTAGCCATTACATGCAGACACAAGCAAGATAAGGATCAGGAAGGGAGTGTACAACTCGGAAACATCATCAGGTCACTATTCACAGCAACACTTGAAGAATTGTTCAAGACATTGAATTGGGGAGGAAAAGGAATCAACAGAAAGTGTGAATATTTGAGTCACCGACGATTTGCAGACAATGTCGTTATTTTTGCCACGAGTCCAGAAGACCTCCGTCAACAAGTCGGAAAATTCGACCGAAGCAACCAAGAAGGTGGGCCTTCTCAGCGTGACCAAAAAGTGATGTTCAACACATGGGTCCAACTCTACAAAGATCAACGTGAATGGAATAGAACTGGAAGGCCAAAAAACTAATGTCTACCTTGGCCAGTATCAATGGATGGGAACCTTTCAAAAGAAAATCAATAGGAGAAAGAAGATGGGATGGATGCATTTGGAAGGAGACCATCTTTGAAGGGAGCCTTCCACTGTGACTCAAGTGGTCCTGCCCGTGCTCACATCTGGATGTGAAAGCTGGACCCTTAAAAGCCAAGAGGATGCCGAAACTTCAGACAACCTCAAAGACGTAAAGAGAGATGCATGCTGGATATCACCTGTGGAGGCAGGAAAAAGAATGAACGAGTTTGAAAGCAAAACGAAATTCTGAGACTTCACAAGGGAAAAGAAAATCAGAGGGCAGCGGGAAGAAGAAGTCCACACACATATTAGAGTGAAGAGAGAACTCAGGACAACGTAGCACCTGAAGTTGTGTACAAGTTAGAGATGGCCTCTACTCAGAGGACTTTTTGAAACAAAGCAGGTTTAATTTTAAAAGATCGACCGAAATGGATGATCGAAACGATCTCCTAAAAGAAAACTTGCTTCACACACACACACGATTAAAGAGTACAGTATGTGTTGAGAGAGATATATATATACATACACACATACATATACACACACACACACACACACACAGCTCAACCGTTATAACGCGATCCGTTACAACGCGAATCCACTTATAACGCGATTTCAAGCGTGGCTCCCAATTTTCGTATTTATGAATACTTTACAACATGATTATTGGGATCTTAAATACTTTATTGTACAATGCATACAATTGTACATTATTTCTAACGTGATCTGCTTATAGCGCGATGTGATTCTTTGGACCCCAAACACAGCGTTATAAGGGGGTTGAGCTGTATATATTTCACGCACAATAAGATGTTACAGGGGCAATAAGTCACTCAGGAGCTAGGTTACTGCATTAAGATTTGACAATTAAACCTGCAGATATGTACATAAGGCACAGACGCACAGCTCATAACTCCCCATCTCCAGAGAAGCAGGACTTTAACACCTGCTTTCGCATTAAAAGCCCTATAAATAGATAATACGGGGGTAGGATTTCATCCCAGAGGTGGCTGCACAGCGCAACAATATAAAGGATTCCTGTGGCGACGTATACAGGGGACGGGGTACGGATTATAACTTTTCCTGGTCCTGAGAGCCAGGAATTTAAAGCCTGCTTAAGGATCGGCAATCCCTCTAAAGCATGGAACATTGAATTCTATAGGCTGGCTGCATACCATTAAACACGCATGTACATACACAGGGCGGACTCAAGGACCATACCGATCACGTTAGCCAGGTACGAAAACAAGGTTTTAGTATTGAAAAAAACTCCATTAAAATAAGAACGTGGGATTCCAACCTGGCAATACCATATAAAATTATATTAAACCTACATACACACACCGTATTTAAAAAAAAAAACCATATAAAAGGAGAATGTAGGGTTAAAAAAAAAAATCCTATATAGCACCGACAGCATACGCGGTGCTGTACACAGAGTTGTACAGGGACATCACAAAAGCACTATTAAAACTGCGTGTATATACAGGCTCATGGGTTGTAACAGCACGCGCCTTAGGATCTTAAAACCCATATAAATAGAGAATATAGCATTTCACTCCGCCAGCGGCTCGGCGACGTTCAGATCCTATTAAACCTGCCAGTGTATCTATGGGACGGAACCAGATCCCACAACTTACCAGCACTTTCAGCTGCGGAGAGAGGGGGGGGGTTGGCAGCGGTTGAAATCCCACACATACCATCCCATTGAGGTTTATGGGGTTTGGGCTGGAAGGTGCTGCTGGTTTGGGGTCCCGGTCTCTCCGGCTGCATGGCAGGACACCCTGCTGTCCCAGTGGCTGGCTTAGGTTTGGAGCAGGGAGGGACGCCCTGGGGCTGGAGGATGGGATGACTGGAGTGGTGAGAGAGGCAGGGAGGGGCCAGGAAGAGGGAGGAAGAAAAAAAAAAAACTTCAAACCTATAAAGTGTAATTAGAGCAGGAGGGGGTGCGGGATATTTAGAGGGAGCAATTAAAGTAGGATATATATATATATATATATATATATATATATATATATATATATATATATATATATTATATACACATATATATTATATTATATACACACACATATATTTATATATACACATATATTTATATATACACATATATTTATTGATTTTTTTTATAAATGCATTTATTCCTGTTTATATATGCACGTTAATGAATATATATAAAATGTAGAGTTATCTGTACCGTGTTAGCCACAGAACGGTATCGACTATTTGTTTTTGACGTATATATATATATATATATATCATGTATGTATGTGTGTCTATGTGTATATATATATATATATATATATTTAGAAATTGATTTGTATCTACATGTATCTCTGCTTATATACGCATCCATGTTTATATATATATATATATAGATATATATATATAGATATGTGTATATATTAATATTAATAGTCATAGTTCTTTCAAAACCAAAGCTGTCTCACATTTTAATCTGGTCTGTAACTGTTACATACGCCCATAATATATAGTATCTTAACTGTGCACGCAATGTCTTGTATACTGTATAATGTTCACTTATGTAACTGTATTTGTAACCATGTATTATTTGTAATTGAACTCTGTGCCCAGGACATACAGTACTTGGAAAACGAGAGGTAACTCTCAATGTATTACTTCCTGGTAAAACATTTTTATAAATAAATATATCACTGAAATTGTCTCCTGCTGTTTCTTTTGATCTGCCCACATGCCAATTAGAGTGTAAGCTCTTCGGGGCGGGAGCTTTCTCCCAATTTTACATTTGTCTTGGCGCTCTTACCCCGGCTGTATTATCATATTCCTTGTAATGTGTGAAGGACTTAAAAAGGTCACTTTTGGCATTAAAACATCAGTGTATATATGTGTGTGTGTATATATATATAATATATATTATATATGACACCTAGTGGCTGCGGTGATATATAGCTTCCATGGAAAATTACGCACATGGAAATATAACCTCATGGCTTGGGGGTGGGGGGGAGGAGAGAGGGAAAGTGTGGGAGGAGAGACAGAAGAAAGGAGCCTGAGAGTAGGGAGAGGTGCTGTAATAACAGCTCACAGAGGTGTAATGTGTTATGGTTAAAGATGCTGACTTGTAAAGTGGAGGCAGCCAGTTACTTAACCTTTCTCTCTCCCTCTCTCTCCTTCTCCACTTCTTTCTCCCTCCCCCTCTACTTCTCCCTCCCCCTCTCTCTCCTCCTCCACTTCTTTCTCCCTCACTCTCTCCTCCTCCACTTCTTTCTCCCTCACTCCCTCCTCCTCTACTTCTCCCTCCCCCTCTCTTTTTCTCTCCCCTCCTCCTTCTCTCTCCCTCCCCCTCTTTTTCTCTCTCCCCCACCCCTCTCCTCTCTGCACTCTCTCCCATTTTTTTCTCCTCCCCTGTTCTCTCTTTCACTCTTCACTATCATCTTCTCTCAACCTTTCTCCTTCTCCCTCTCTCTCTTCCCCTTCTCTCCATCTCCCTACCCTCTTCTCTCACTCACCTTCTCCCTTTCTCTCCCCACCCACCATTCTTTCGCCCCATCCACCCCTCCCTTTCTCTCCCTTTCTCTCCCTCAGCTCAGTTTCATCTCTTCCATTTCTTTCTCTTCCCCCTTCTCTCCATCTCCCTATCCTCTTCTCTCACTCACCTTCTCCCTTTTTCTCCCCTTTTATCTCCCCCCTCTACCATTCTTTCGCCCCACCCACCTCCCCCTTTCTCTCCCTATCTCTACCCTTCTCTTTCCACCTCTCCCCCTTTCTCCTTTCCCAGGGAGAATCCGTATCTCTGTATAGCCATGCTATATAATCCTAATATAGTGATATATAAATAACCATTTTATAGAGGTCATCTTTCTATATATAAAAATAGGGTATGTGAAGTATGGTATGTATGTAGGAATCTATATAGCTATATTTATGAATGAATGAATTTGTGTTTGTGTGTGTCTGTGTGTGTCAGTAAATAGATTGTAAGGTGTGTATTCTGCAATGTATTATTTTGTATAATAAGCAGATAAATCAGTATTGTTATTTGTGTCACAGATACAGAGTGACAGTGAGATACTGTAGAGGGGACATTGACAGAGATGGGACAGTGACAGAAAAGATGCAGAGGGGACAGTGACAGAGAAAGGACAGTCACAGAGAAGATGCAGAGGGACAGTGACAGAGATGGGACAGTCACAGTGACAAGATGCAGAGGGGGCAGTGACAGAGATGGGACAGTCACAGTGACAAGATGCAGAGGGGACAGTGACAGAGATGGGACAGTCACAGTGACAAGATGCAGAGGGGGCAGTGACAGAGATGGGACAGTCACAGTGACAAGATGCAGAGGGGGCAGTGACAGAGATGGGACAGTCACAGTGACAAGATGCAGAGGGGACAGTGACAGAGATGGGACAGTGACAAGATGCAGAGGGGACAGTGACAGAGATGGGACAGTGACAAGATGCAGAGGGGACAGTGACAGAGAAAGGACAGTCACAGAGAAGATGCAGAGGGGACAGTGACAGAGATGGGACAGTCACAGTGACAAGATGCAGAGGGGACAGTGACAGAGATGGGACAGTGACAAGATGCAGAGGGGGCAGTGACAGAGATGGGACAGTCACAGAGACAAGATGCAGAGGGGACAGTGACAGAGATGGGACAGTCACAGTGACAAGATGCAGAGGGGACAGTGACAGAGAAGGGACAGTCACAGTGACAAGATGCAGAGGGGGCAGTGACAGAGATGGGACAGTCACAGTGACAAGATGCAGAGGGGACAGTGACAGAGATGGGACAGTCACAAAGGAGATGCAGAGGGGACAGTGACAGAACCAGTCCTGGTAGATCTTGCGATACCACAAGAGAGCACGGAGACAGTTGCCTTGTGGTTACACAAACAGAGAGTGAGCACTTCTCTCTCCTAGCTGGGGCCTGAGATATCCCCTAGGTAAATAGCTGCCCCTCTTGGGGGCCAGACGAGTGTGTAAACAAACACAAGTTACCCAACTTCACCCCTGACTGAGCTCTCACTGAGACTGCTCCGCAGTGAGTGGGACTGTCCTCTCGTCAGTGACACTGCTTTATAATGATTCCGACTGCCCACCAATGAGTGAGACTACCATCCAGTGAGTGAAACTGCCCTCCAGTGAGTGCGACTACCCTCTAGTGAGATAGGTAGAAAAGAGAAGGAGCACAGCTCGCAGCATCCAAAATGCAGAAATAAGGGCAACTCCAAACATGGGAAAAAATATATATTAACCTTTAATGATCAGCTTGGCAATAGTATAGGAACACGCACTAACGCGATTCATCCCGCAGGACTTTCTTGAGAAAGGAGGCTAGTATAGGAACACGCACCACGCACCAACGCGTTTCATCCCGCAGGACTTTCTCAAGAAAGGGAGACTGCCCTCCATCCAGTGAAACCACCCTCCAGTGAGTGAGACTACCATCCAGTGAGGGAGACTGGCCTCCGATGAGTGAGACTGCCCTCCAGTGAGTGAGACTGCCGTCCAGTGAGGGAGACTGGTTTCAAGTGAGGGAGACTGGTTTCCAGTGAGGGAGACAGCTCTCCAGTGAGACTGCCCTCCAGTGAGGGAGACTGCCATCCAGTGAGTGAGACTGCCCTCCAGTGAGTGAGACTGCCCACCAATGAAGGAGACTGCCCTCCAGTGAGTGAGACTGCCCTCCAGTGAGTGAGACTGCCCACCAATGAAGGAGACTGCCTTCCAGTGAGTGGAGCTGACTGCCTTCAAATAAGTGAGTGAGACTGCCTCCAATAAGTGAGTCTGCCCTCCAAAGACTGAGACTGCCCTCCAACTAGTGAGACCACCCTCCAGTGAGGGAGGCCGCTGTCCAGTGATTGAGACTGCCCTCCAATGAGTGGAGCTGCCCTCCAGTGAGTGAAACTGCTCTCCGGTGAGTGAGACTGCTCTCCGGTGAGTGAGACTGCCCTCCAGTTATTGAGACTGCCCTCCAGTGGGTGAGATAGTCCCCCAGTGAGTGAGACTGCCCTCCAGTGAGTGAGACTGCCCTCCAGTGGGTGAGATAGTCCCCCAGTGAGTGAGACTGCCCTCCAATTATTTGAGCTGCCCTCCAGTGAGGGAAACTGCATTCAAATAAGTGAGTGAGATTGCCTCCAATAAATGAGTCTGCCCTCCAATGAGTGAGACCGCCCTCCAGTGAGGGAGACTGCCGTCCAGTGTGTGAGAGGGAGACTGCCCTCCAATGAGTGGAGCTGCCCTCCTGTGATTGAGACTGCCCTCCAGTGAGTGAGACTGCCCTCCAGTGGGTGAGATTGCCCTCCAGTGAGATTGCCCTCCAGTAAGTGAGACTACCCTCCAGTGAGTGAGACTGCCATCCAATGAGTTGAGCTGCCCTCCAGTGAGGGAGACTGCCTTCAAATAAGTGAGTGAGACTGCCCTCCAATAAGTGAGTCTGCCCTTCAATGATTGAAACTGCCCTCCAATTAGTGAGACTACCCTCCAATGAGCGAGACCGCCCTCCAATTAGTGAGACTGCCCTCCAATTAGTGAGACTGCCCTCCAATTATTTGAGCTGCCCTCCAGTGAGGGAAACTGCCTTCAAATAAGTGAGTGAGATTGCCTCCAATAAATGAGTCTGCCCTCCAATGAGTGAGACCGCCCTCCAGTGAGGGAGACTGCCGTCCAGTGTGTGAGAGGGAGACTGCCCTCCAATGAGTGGAGCTGCCCTCCTGTGATTGAGACTGCCCTCCAGTGAGTGAGACTGCCCTCCAGTGGGTGAGACTGCCCTCGAGTGAGATTGCCCTCCAGTAAGTGAGACTACCCTCCAGTGAGTGAGACTGCCATCCAATGAGTTGAGCTGCCCTCCAGTGAGGGAGACTGCCTTCAAATAAGTGAGTGAGACTGCCCTCCAATAAGTGAGTCTGCCCTTCAATGATTGAAACTGCCCTCCAATTAGTGAGACTACCCTCCAATGAGCGAGACCGCCCTCCAATTAGTGAGACTGCCCTCCAATTAGTGAGACTGCCCTCCAATTATTTGAGCTGCCCTCCAGTGAGGGAAACTGCCTTCAAATAAGTGAGTGAGATTGCCTCCAATAAATGAGTCTGCCCTCCAATGAGTGAGACCGCCCTCCAGTGAGGGAGACTGCCGTCCAGTGTGTGAGAGGGAGACTGCCCTCCAATGAGTGGAGCTGCCCTCCTGTGATTGAGACTGCCCTCCAGTGAGTGAGACTGCCCTCCAGTGGGTGAGACTGCCCTCCAGTGAGATTGCCTTCCAGTAAGTGAGACTACCCTCCAGTGAGTGAGACTGCCATCCAATGAGTTGAGCTGCCCTCCAGTGAGGGAGACTGCCTTCAAATAAGTGAGTGAGACTGCCCTCCAATAAGTGAGTCTGCCCTTCAATGATTGAAACTGCCCTCCAATTAGTGAGACTACCCTCCAATGAGCGAGACCGCCCTCCAATTAGTGAGACTGCCCTCCAATTAGTGAGACTGCCCTCCAATTATTTGAGCTGCCCTCCAGTGAGGGAAACTGCCTTCAAATAAGTAAGTGAGATTGCCTCCAATAAATGAGTCTGCCCTCCAATGAGTGAGACCGCCCTCCAGTGAGAGAGACTGCCGTCCAGTGTGTGAGAGGGAGACTGCCCTCCAATGAGTGGAGCTGCCCTCCAGTGATTGAGACTGCTCTCCAGTGAGTGAGACTGCCCTCCAGTGGGTGAGACTGCCCTCCAGTGAGATTGCCCTCCAGTAAGTGAGACTACCCTCCAGTGAGTGAGACTGCCATCCAATGAGTTGAGCTGCCCTCCAGTGAGGGAGACTGCCTTCAAATAAGTGAGTGAGACTGCCCTCCAATAAGTGAGTCTGCCCTTCAATGATTGAAACTGCCCTCCAATTAGTGAGACTACCTCCAATGAGCGAGACCGCCCTCCAATTAGTGAGACTGCCCTCCAATGAGTTGAGCTGCCCTCCAATTAGTGAGACTGCCCTCCAATGAGTTGAGCTGGCCTCCAATGAGGGAGACTGCCCTCCAGTGAGTGAGACTACCCTCCAATGAGTGAGACTGTCCTCCAATGAGTTGAGCTGCCCTCCAGTGAGGGAGACTGCCCTCCAGTGAGTGAGACTGCCCTCCACTGAGTGAGATTGCCCTCCAGTGAGTGAGACTGCCCTCCAATGAGGGAGACGTTCCTCTAATGAGTGAGACCACCTTCCAATGACGGAGACTGCCCTCCAATGAGACTGCTTTCTAAAGAGTGAGACTGCCCTTCAATGAGTGAGACTGCCCTTCAATGAGTGAGCCAGCCTGCTGATAATTGAGACAGCCTCCCCCAGATGTCTACTGAATAATTCAGACAGCTAATTATTTAAAGACAATATATTGATTTTCCTCTTCTGTGAAGATGTTATGAAAATGCTTCCCTTCACAGACACTCTTATACACTGTGTATATATATGTATATATACTGCATACACATGCTGTAGATATATAAATAACTATAACAAAAGCACTATATACTGTATATTATTTACACATAATACCGTTTAACACACAAACACACAGAGATGCCGATGGGGAGAGCTGGGACACGGGTCTAGGGCCCGGCGGGGGCCTGGCCGATGCCAGAAGTCGGGCCCAACTTTGGTGTCAGGCCGCCTAAGCTTCCATGCGCTGTGGAACCTGAACGCCAAGGCAGCTAACGTCGGAAGTGGGGCCTGCCCAGAAGTTGGCCCTGCCCAGAAGTTGGGCCTGCCCAGTGCCCCGGAAGTTGGGCCTGCCCAGAAGTTGGGCCTGCCCGGAAGTTGGGGCTCCCCAGAAGTTGGGCCTGCCCGGAAGTTGGGACTCCCCAGAAGTTAGGCGTGCCCGGAAGTTGGGGCTCCCCAGAAGTTAGGCGTGCCCGGAAGTTGGGGCTCCCCAGAAGTTAGGCGTGCCCGGAAGTTGGGGCTCCCCAGAAGTTAGGCGTGCCCGGAAGTTGGGGCTCCCCAGAAGTTAGGCATGCCCGGAAGTTGGGGCTCCCCAAAATTAGGCGTGCCCGGAAGTTGGGGCTCCCCAGAAGTTAGGCGTGCCCGGAAGTTGGGGCTCCCCAGAAGTTAGGCGTGCCCGGAAGTTGGGGCTCCCCAGAAGTTAGGCGTGCCCAGAAGTTGGGGCTCCCCAGAAGTTAGGCGTGCCCAGAAGTTGGGGCTGCCCAGAAGTTAGGCCTGCCAGTGCCCAGAAGTTGGGCCCAATTTTCACGTTCCCCCTTTGCCCACTCAGCTACCTGAGGACCAGGTGCAACAATCGGGCTGGGCCCCAGTGTGACAGTGAAGGGGTCCACAGGCCACCAATTAAAGCATTATGCCCAGCTGGGGGGCCCCTGAGTCATAAAAGGTGACTGTGGAGTGTCAGTTCTGCAGTCTAGAGCTGGCTGCAGCCCTGAAAATGTATAATACAGTGTGTGGAATGTGCCCTTGAGCTATATTGGGGAATTGTGTGTCAGCTCTTCAACCCAATTGTGCTATATAACTGTTGGTATAATAAAGATGTATGTGGTTTTACTGTTCCAGGAGTGCCAGCCAGCGGGGATGTGCAGGGCGTGAGTTTCAGGGGTGACTTTACTGTAAACTGTTGTCAGGGTGTGTTTGGGTAGACGGGGGCCATTGTTGCGGGGTACCCCGAAACATGTACTCAGGAATCCCCCCAGATTCCTGAGGACATGAGTAACACAGATCACCGGACAAAGTCCCCCCTAGAACGCAGTTTGCAGCTCACCGCCAAATCTCCCTGCTTCAGCACAAACCAGGACAGTAAAACCGGGCAGGGAACTGAATTGCATTAAAGGTTCTCGGAATAAGCCAAAACCCGAGACCCCAGTGGGGGGTTCAGTACCTCTCCCACCAGGGATAATGTGAAGAGAGGTATAGGGGTTTTAAGTTAAAATGTAGAATGTCAGCTCTTGGGCCCGGGCATTGTGTATGCATTACTGTGACTGTGTGAAAAATACCCCCAACCTACGCACCGTCTGCGCAACCCTCGAACTACCCAGGGCGCACAGTGGAACTCCCCCCTACTTGCAGCCACTCCCGCGGGCCGTCAGCAGCCACTTCCCTCGGCCGCTCCGCCGCTCCTCCTCCTTGTCGACGGGAGAGGCGGTCCTTCCGTCCCACGTGCACGCCCTGCTTACAGTGCACGCGCCAGCACCCGTCCCTTATCCTCCACTCCTGCTGTGAGTCTCCGCCCCCCTCCACCGCACGGACACTTCCTGAGTGCTCACCTGTGTACTTTCAGCTGCACCTATCCTGAGGAGATTCCTGCAGTCCTCCTGTTCCGCCCTCCACCCCTGATTGGTCTCTCACTCCTTATCAGGCTCCCCTGAGCTTTCACTCATCGCTCAACATACTTTCTGCATGGAGCTAATGTGCTATTCTCTCAGTGATGCCACAGGTTCTGACACGGCTCGTACGACTACCCTCTTTGGCTCTCGACCTCGGCTCTCCTCGGACTTCGTATTCTCTGGCAACCCTCTCCACTCCCTGACCTCGGCAAGGCTTCCACGATTCTACTCCAATACCCGGTACCGGCAAGTATTGTCTACGTTACCTATCTCAGGCCCGGCAACGCTTTTCTCCACACTCCGGACGCGCTCCCTTCGCTGCGGGTGCGTGTATCCTTACTAACCCCTTCAGCACAGGGGACGGGTCTGGTCTGCGGGCAGCACCGGCGTAACACACGGGGCGTAAGGGGATAATGTTTATCCCCACACTCCAGTCAGGTATAAGACTGAGCAGGTTTGCTTTATTAAAATAAAAGGTAAATGGGTATGAAGGGGTTAAAATATATCTGCAGGTATAGCAGGGATTCCCCAGTATAGCAGAGGTACCCACATAGATGCCAAGGTACCCTGAATCCAGTATAGGGGTTCAGGGGGGAAATCATATCATGTGTTAAAAGTATGAATTATGATAACTGTTTTCTGAATGAGGGGAAAAAGATTAAAACCACATGAAAGCCGATAGCCAACTTTAGTTAGGAGCATCCTAGAAAGATGATATTTGGTGTGGGCATTACTGAAGTACAAACACATAAAGACGTTATGTTTTTGAGCATTAACATTCAACCCCAGTATTAAATGAATATCCCCTGTAATTTTGGTATTTTAAAGTTATAAGAGTAAGGAAATTAACATTATAGACAGGAGGGGATTCGCCTTCCTTCAGTCCAGAACAGGAGATGACACTTAGGGTGTGTAATCCTGGGCTTTGAAATGCAGAACAAAAAAACCTCTGAGCTTCAAAGAAATAGAGGTGTGAGAGCCATTTGGTCAGAGGGGGGCTTATGGCTACTAGATCAAAGGGACATTTGTCCTAGAGGTGTTAAACCTCTAGGACAAAGCAAGATTAGCAAGGTTAGCAAGAAAGGCTAATTGGAACACAGTTATCCTCACTTCAAAGGTCCATTTGGTCTAGCTAGACTGAGCGGCATTCATTAAGAAAGCAGGATGGCATATGCTAAGTGGCAAGTGGCCAGTGGCCAGTGGCTAGTGGGGGGAATATGACATTTTTGTTGCACATGCTCAGTTGCGATACTGAGGCTTTGTGCCAGTTTTTTTGAAAGACCGGCAGAACTTTGCCATTGGTGGGAGATTTAGTTCCCACGCAGTGATTTGCTGCAGACTGAAAAGATAGACTTTTGGAGTTTTTTTAAAAGTTGGTGCAGCAATCAGAGAGGTCAGAGTCATCTAAGGTTGAGATTCATCTAAATTCCATCTTGAAAGAAGTTCCATCTTGTAAGCAGATTCATCTAAGCAGGCGGTACAGAGACTATTTCATTGCCACTAAAGATTTGTATCCAGCTTCGAGTACTTGTAAGGACTAACGATTAATTAATCCTGCATTGGGGGAACAAAATATTACTTTTGGCGGAGAAACAGGGGTTGCAGCTAGCGCCCCTAGCCAAGGACTGTTACACAGCTCTTTTTGTGCAGCAACCCCACGTGTGGGAATTCCTGCCTAGAGACTGGATTTCTCTGGATTTCATTCCATGGACATTTTTATTTCGTTTTGCCCCGTCCCAGTAAGTGTGTTATTCGTGATATTTTTGTAATTCAAGCTGTGTGTGTGTTCTTTTATGTGAATAAATATACTTTATTTTATTTCATGCTTTATTCAATCAAAGGATTCAGATGGTAAAGTGTTAATAAGCTGGGTCTCCCATGACACCCGGAAAAGCTGTCAGTGCTGTATGCCCACATACGCCAGTCACTTGTGTGCCACTAAGAGAATAAATTCTTTTTTGCAAATCCGAACTGCCCTGGATCCTCTACTCACTTACACATACACACAAATACATATATGTATATGTGTGTGTGTAACCCCTCCTTGCCCGGCTCCTAAGGAGTATTACTTTGAGGTAGAGTTGAAGTGGTGCCATAGACTCTCTTTACCTACTCAGGGTGCTGGCATTCGGCTGGCTGGTAGTGTAAGCTCTCAAGGTGGTAAGAAAATGGCACAAATAACTTTTATACAAACAAGACAGGCTTTATTGACAGTACAGGCTTTTACTCTTACATTCTCTTCCCTGGAGTCCATACCTCTCCACGGGGAGGCGCACATGGCTTACATCACTCTTGTCTTGTACACAGTCAAAGGGGAATATCCATTTCTATAACCTCCAAGATCCTGGAGTCCTCTGCAGGCACTTTCCTAGAACTTCTGCCTGGGGAAGTGATGCCATCAGGGTTCCCATCTACCCCTCATTAATACGAAACCCAAGCTGTCCTCTTTAGTGAACTGGTGTGGTTAACTCTTCCAACGTTGGTCTTAGAGCAACCTTGCTAGTGACAGTTCTGGGGAACCCTGGTTTAGCGGTCCCACTCGGTGACCGTGTCACACACACACTCCCTCAGCGTAATGCTATGGACTTCCCATCAGATCTTCAAGGGGCCCTATCTACACAGGGGCACTTTCTCTCAAAACAACAAAAAGTGACCTCACACACTTAAACACAAAGTTACACACTTATGAGACATAGGACTACATACACACATATTGAGACCCCCTCCTGAATCCTCCTGATGTTGTAGAGGCCCTCCTTGGGTCCTCCTGGGGTCTCAGGCCCAACCCCCTATACCTCCATCTTTATACCACCTGGTGACGTCACAGGTCACCATAGTTACCTGGGAGTGGTTGGGCTCCTCATCATCTCACCCCACCCTTGTTACTGGACAAAGCAGGGGTGAGCTCTTTCCATAATAGGGGCGGGGCTTACGTGGCAGTTGGCTGACTTGCAACAATACCTTAAAGGTCATTGCCTTGTAACAACTCCCCAGACATTAACCCGCCTTTCCCCATTATCACCCAGCATACAGCACTTCCACTGCAGCAAGGGATTCTGGGAAAGGACATGCAAATGAGCACACAGCTTTTTGCTTCAAAAACCATTTTTAACATGGTTCCCTATAGGCTTAAGCTTGCTGCATGGTCACAGCTTGGAGCACAGCCAAGGTTAAGGTGCATAGCCAGAAGCAACTAAGTATGGTAAAACCCATCCTCATTGCTTCAGCTTTGCATAGCCAGTATAACCAACCCCACACTGATGAGACCCATTAAGGTCAAAACAGCTGTCTATCTGTGGGTTGGTTTACTGGCTATGCATCTTAAACCTGGCTGTGCTTAAAGCTGTGACCATGCAACAAGCTTAAGCCTATAGGGAAGCAAAAAGTGGCACTGTGTGCTCATTTGCATGTCATTTCCCAGAATCCCTTGCTGCAGTGGAAGTGCTGTGTGATATGTATGTATGTATGTATGTGTGTATGTGCCACTTGGATTGCATCTTTATTGAGTTTACTGTACATGCGCTGACTATATATATATATATATATATATATATATATATGTTAAACACACAAACCCAGCAAGCTCAAACGCCCACACCCTCCTAATATTGACTTTATGTAATGCCACATAGAGTGCAACTGGGCTGTGGCACATGAATATAGGAAAACACAGGGGGTGCCCAGTGCTACATCCAAATGACAAAACATACATGGTAATAATTACAAGAAATGATGCTTCAATACTAATAACATTGCTAATGCTAATAATAAAAAATGGTTTTTTAGTTAGATATTTTGGCCAAAGCATCATAAGCTTGCACACCAAACGTCAAGGTAAACCATAATAAGTGCAAGTCCTACACTACACTGCATCTGTTCCCAATACCTCTGTATGAGGGGGAAGAACCATAATAGATTCATTACCTGCAGCAAGATGAGACACTCCACCATTTTTAATGGTGGAGTGTCTCATCTTGCTGCAGGTAATGAATCTATTATGGTTCTTCCCCCTCATACAGAGGTATTGGGAACAAATGCAGTGTAGTGTAGGACTTGCACTTATTATGGTTTACCTTGACGTTTGGTGTGCAAGCTTTTGATGTTTTGGCCAAAATTTCTAACTAAAAAACCATTTTTTATTATTAGCATTAGCAATGTTATTAGTATTGAAGCATCATTTCTTGTAATTATTACCATGTATGTTTTGTCATTTGGATGTAGCACTGGGCACCCCCTGTGTTTTCCTATATATATGTGTGTGTGTGTGTGTGTGTATATGTAATATATATATATATATATATATATATATATATATATATATATATATATATCCACTGTCCCCCCCTCCCGTCCACTGCCCCCCCCCTCCTGTCCACTACCCCCCTCCTGTCCTGTCCACTGCCCCCCCTACTGTCCTGTCCACTGCCCCCCCCCCCTCCTGTCCACTCCCCCCCCTGTTCACTGTCCCCCCCTGTCCCACCCCTGTCCACTGTGTGTCCCCCTCCTGTCCACTGTGTGTCCCCCTCCTGTCCACTGTGTGTCCCCCTCCTGTCCACTGTGTGTCCCCCTCCTGTCCACTGTGTGTCCCCCTCCTGGGAGGAGGATAGTCCTGTTGGTATCGGCGTAACGTGATATACTCACAAGTAAAGGCTTTATCCTGGTTCCGAAAGTACGTGCTTCAGTCCGGAAAAGGTCGCAGAAAAAATGTTCGGAGAAGGGGCTGAGCACAGCAGAGAAAAGTAGGGCAATGAGCACACAACGTGTCACCTTTTTTGTTGCCTTTTTCACCCACCATAACTTAAAATGTATGGTAAACCTACCCAGCCTAGAAATATTTCAAAGCAAGTATAAACCAACCTCACACTGATGATACCCATTAAGGTTGAAACATGTCTGTGAGTGGTTTGACCTGCTTTGCTAGTCTCATGCTGTGCTTAAAAGCTGTGTGAACAGCGTTGCATTTGCTTATATGGGCTCCATGTGAATGGATATTCCAGGCAAAAGGTGACACATTGTGTGCTTATTTGCATGTCATTTCCCAGGATCCCTTGCTGCAGTGGAAGCACTGTATGCTTGGTGATAATGGTGAAAGGCGGGGTCGCAAACCTATCTAAGACATGTGAATGTGCTCACAAGTGATATTCTTTATTGGCTATATCCTATCCGTGGAGGTTTGCTGGCTATGCATCTTAACCCTGGCTGTGCTCAAAGCTGTGACCATGCAGCAAGCTTAAGCCTATAGGGAACCATGTTAAAAATGTTTTGATGCAAAAGGTGGCACTGTGTGCTCATTTGCATGTCATTTCCCAGAGTCCCTTGCTGCAGTGGTAGTGCTGGATGATAATGGTGAAAAGCGGGGTTGCAGACCTGTCTAAGACATGCAAATGAGCATACAGTAATATTTCCATTTGCTATATGCTTTGCTGTGGAGGGTTTTTGTCACTTTTTTTACCCACATAACTTAACTAAGTATATATGTGTGTGTGTGTGTGTGTGTGTGTGTGTGTGTGTGTGTGTGTGTGTGTGTGTGTGTGTGTGTGTGTGTGTGTGTGTGTTTGTGTGTTTGTGTGTTTGTGTGTTCTTTTATCAATTACTCCTTAAGGTGCCTTGTTCCTGTCCAAGCAGGAACAAGCAAAGGACTATACAAGCTAACAAGGCATAGGAGGGAAGGAAAGCCAAACCAACTGAGGTGTGAACAGAGGGGGGTTGCCAAGGCAACAAGCTGAGGGCGATGAGAAAGTAACATTGTTGCAATGTTACACCGAGGAGCGAAGACTGCCTCGGAATGCAAGCTGGCCTAGCCTGAATGGGCGGCACAGCAGGTGACCGGGGGGCTCGGCCTCCCCGAACCGGATTGGCCTCGAGCGGCCGGGGGAGGGGCTTCAAATATAAAGCCGGCAGCCAGGAGGGAGGTCCGGCCTCTTGCTCCTGGCTGGCCAAGGATTAATCCCTAGTTTAACGCAGGATCAGAAGTTTGCTTGGCAGGTTAACATTTCTTTATGTTGCAGGAAGCGAAAAATAAATCGGCTTACAAAAGGGAGGATGAAAAGATCCGGACGGAGTGGTTATTGCGGGGGCCAATTTGCTTTGTCGCGGCGGCAGTTGGGGGTGGGGGGGCGTAGGTGCTTGTCCTGCCAGAGGGGGCTCGGGGCTGGTAAAGCAGGTTGAAGCGAGCTGGCAGGTCACCGGGACGTACTTCCGGGTGCCCCCTCTTGCATTGCCCAGCACCGAGCACTTTCTGGCGCGGACGGGCAGCTCGCTACCTCAGTTAGGATTTATGTTTATTATTAATAAACAAAGCAAGCGGCCATTATACCTCCAGACTGTGTCCTCTCGTTATCGGTACATTACACATAAATAATGCTAGGTGAGGGGGGGAAGCTCGCGCCTCCCTGGTCACTGGGAAAAACACAGAGAGGTTCCAGGACAATAATGATTGTGACGAACTTATCAAGGAACGGTCACAATGGAAACCCCATCTAGCTAAACGTGGGAGAGATGCACTGATAGAGGCAACAGAAGATGATGCGATTATAATCAAGCAAGCAGCTATGTAAGGGAGAAGGGATTGTTGTTATGGACAAAGTTTATTATATTGGAGAAGCGAATAGAATTTGAGGCGACAAAGACACATATCTTTTATTTGAGAACAATCCAACTAACCAATTTCTGATAGATTTGAAGGTACTGTACAGGCGGTCCTCGGTTATCCGACACAATGCGTTACTCAAAATGGCGTTGGATAGCGAAACGTCTTAAAGCGAAACACGTTTTCCCGCAGGAACACTGTTTAAATGAAAGGTTCCGTTCCTGAAGGCATTTTTAACACTAAAATACACCAAATATTTTACGCAGGCAATAAGATATGCAGCACACACAAATGATATAGTGTATATACTGTGTTATATATATAATATAACATGATATATTATATAATAATATAATATATTATATAGTATAATATAATATTATATAATATATACAGTGGTTGACAAATCACCAAAAAATCTACTCGCCACCTAGTACCAAACGTGTGCTGCTTAGGCCAATATTTACTCGCCCGGGGGTTAAATCCACTCGCCCGGGGCGAGCAAATGTATAGGTTTGTCGAACACTGAATATATATATATAAGATATACACAAACAACTTTGTAAAGCGTCATAACAGCGTTGGATAAGCCGTTTTGGCGTTGTAAAAATGAACATAGGTATGCAATGCATAGCGTTGGATAAGCCATTCGTTGTAAAACGAAGACTGCCTGTATTGTTGGGAAAAAGGGAAATCAGTGGAAATGTTGAAGCATGAGGAGTATAAATATTTGGAGAAAAGAGACCAGTCAAAATTGACTAACTCAACCAACCTAAAGGCTTTTTTTATGTTGGATGTGACTGATGTAAAGTCTGCACCAGTCTGCATGAATTCAGCGCTTCACTTTACAGATGGACAATGACCCAAAACATACTGCGAAAGCAACCCAGGAGTTTTTTAAGGCAAAGAAGTGGAATATTCTGCAATGGTCGAGTTAGTCACCTGATCTCAACCCGATCGAGCATGCATTTCACTTGCTGAAGACAAAATTTAAGGCAGAAAGACCCACGAACAAACAACAACTGAAGACAGCTGCAGTAAAGGCCTGGCAAAGCATAACAAAGGAGGAAACCCAGCGTTTGGCGATGTCCATGCGTTCCAGACTTCAAGAAGTCATTTCCTGCAAAGGATTCTCGACAAAGTATTAAAAATTAACATTTTATTTATGATTGTGTTAATTTGTTCAATTACATTTGAACCCCTGAAATAAGGTGACTGTGTATGAAAATGGTTGCAATTCCTAAACGTTTCAAACAATATTTTTGTTCAACCCCTTGAATTAAAGCTGAAAGTCTGCACTTCTATTGCATCTCGGTTGTTTCATTTCAAATCCATTGTGGTGACGTACAGAGCCAAAATTCAGAAAATTGTGTCAGTGTCCAATTATTTCCAGACCTAACTGTGTGTGTGTGTGTGTGTGTGTGTGTGTGTGTATATATATATTGTGACAGGGTCATTGACTCAGTATATGTTAATAGGAGATGGCAGTATGCATGCTTTCCAGTAGACGAGGGGTTAACCCAGCTTGTTAAGCAGACCACAGGTGATTCAAATTAAGCTAGTTCACCTGCTTTAAAACAGGAAGAGGAAATGCCTCTGGGGCGGCAGTCTCTCTCTCTGAGGTGCAGAGAGAAGACAGAGGAGTGTTGACAGACAGACACAAGCTGCTCAGATTGACCCTGTCCCAAGGGGGGAGAATAAAGCTCCCAGGTAAGGAGCCAACTGCTATTGCTGAACCTTGTTGGGCTGGACTAGGTTAGATAGCCAGCCAGGTAGTTAGCCTGCACTTTTTGTTTAGTCAGTGCCCCGACCGGGGTTAGGCTTTTTGTTTACGTTTCAATTTAAAGGGACAGTGTACTCATTGTTTTAGTTACCTTTTTTGGACAAATAAATCCACCAGCACTATTTCACCAGAAAAGTTGTGTTGTCTCCTCACTTACCACGACCATCCTGCCACACGTGGTGTCAGAAGTGGGATGTCGAACACCCTGTAAAAGGGGCAGAGCTACCGATTGCGACTCGTGGGACCTGTCCACGCGGTAACTATCAGTATGGAGGACGTTGTAAAGGCCTTAGTGCACAGCACCGCTGTTCAGCAGGAAAACACGGCGGCACAACGCGAGACGAACCGGCTACTTGCAGCCCAGCTTGACATTATTGCAGAGACACAGAAACAGCTGATTGAGCAGCTGACCCAGATTAAAATGGACTCGTCCAGTGCAGCCCCGGCGCGGCCCGTCCAGGCGAATGTGTACCTGCAGAAAATGACGCCGCACGATGACGTCGAGGGATACCTCAGGTCCTTTGAGCGAATCGCGGCCTGCTCCAAGTGGGCTGGGATTATCGCACCCTTTTTACTGGGGGAAGCCCAAAAAGCGTATTGTGACCTTGACGAAGAAGCCGCAGCAGACTATGACTGTCTGAAAAGCGAAATCCTTGCAAGGATTGGAGTAACTCCCGCAGTTTGTGCGCAGAGGTTCCATATGTGGAGATACCAGGAACAGAAGCCGCCCAGGTTCCAGTTATGGGATTTGATTCACCTAGCGTCCAAGAGGCTGAAACCAGAGGAATATAGCCCGACACGGATCCTTGAGATGGTGGTGTTGGACCGTTTCATTCGAGCGTTACCCCAGGACCTTCAACAGTGGGTGGGGCAGGGAGATCCCCTCTCTTGTGATGCCATGGTAGGTGCAATGGAGCAGTTTCTGGCTACCCGTGAACTGTCACGCCCCACTCGCACAAACCACAACCCACGTACCAACTCAAACAGTAGAGGCCAGCGCTGGCGCCAGGACCCACTACCGTTCACACGATTTGAACGGGTGGAAGAAAACACGGATAGGGACAGAAACTCTAAATCTCAGAAAGGGTTTCAAGAACGAACTGGGCCAATTGTTTGTTTTGAGTGTGGGGAGGCGGGACATATTAAGGCTCACTGCCCACAGTTGTCTGAGCCAATGGAGTGTGCGTATGGCTCTGTGAAGTCTGAATTTTGTGGAGTGGTAGGTATGACCCGCGAGGGAAAACGTACCCACAACTTCCTCACCACGGTGATTTTAAATGGTAAACTAGTCTCCGCCCTGGTGGACTCAGGTAGTAATATTAGCTTGGTATCAGGAAAGTTGGTTAAGCCTCTCCGGTTACACCAGGGTGAGAAGTTGCGGGTATTATGTGTGCATGGGTGTACGCTTCCGTACACCCCGACTCTGATAACAGTAAAAATCGAGGGGCAAGTCATCCAAACTACAGCAGCAATTGTACCAAAGTTACCCCATTCCCTAGTGTTAGGCTGTAATTTCCTGGGTTTTGACACCCTGATCAGAGGACAGCTCACCTTAAACAATCCTACTCCAGATGAGATTTTTCCGTTTACAGACCCCGAATTAGTCTCCGAGGTGTCTAAAACTCCGAAGTCGAAACGAGAACGTAGGAAGGGGAAAAAAAGAGGTACACCTCCACCCCAGTTAGCACTGGCCACTACTCCTGACGGAGAGGGACCAGAGGGAGAAGAGTTGTCCGAGACAGGACTTGTTGATGCTCAGGTGTCCGAGTTGCCCGTGGAGGTAACCGCCCAAACTCCAGATGAGGAAGGTTTTGAAAGCCTAGAACTTTCCCTGACTAACTTTGGTAGGGAGCAGGCTAATGATCCCCTGTTGAAAAATGGGTTTAGCCAGGCAGTAGAAGTTAATGGAGTCCCGGTAGAAGGGACAACTGAGGAATCCTATCCCTATTTTTGTAATAAAAATGACTTGTTATACCATGTGAGCCAAGAGGAGGGCCAAGAGATAGAAAAATTGCTAGTACCCAGTTCATTAGTAAGGAAGGTCCTGGAGCTAGCACACTCTCACTTATTGGGGGGTATTCTGGAAGTAGAGAAGACACAGCAAAGAATCCTAAAAAGATTTTACTGGCCAGGGATATATAATGCAGTAAAGAGATTCTGTGCCTCTTGTCCAGAGTGTCAGTTGACAGCCCCCCGACCAAGTTTGAGGGCCCCATTGATCCCTATGCCTATTATTGAGATCCCATTTGAGAGGATCGCCATGGATATAGTGGGTCCCTTGGAGAAATCTGCCAAGGGTCATCAATACATCCTAGTGATCCTAGACTATGCCACTCGCTATCCAGAGGCACTACCTTTACGTAACACTTCCTCCAAAGCTATAGCTGAAGAATTGTTACAGGTATTCTCCCAACTCGGGATACCGAAGGAAATTCTGACAGATCAGGGTACCCCGTTTACATCTAAGCTTATGCGAGACTTATGTGTAGAGCTAAAAAATACAGTCCCTAAGAACCTCTGTTTACCATCCGCAAACGGACGGACTGGTAGAACGATTTAATAAAACTCTGAAGATGATGTTGAGAAAGGTGGTTGCTAGTGATGGGAAAAACTGGGACACCTTGTTGCCTTATCTCTTGTTTGCTATCCGAGAGGTGCCACAGGCCTCTAAAGGGTTTTCCCCATTTGAACTCCTGTATGGGAGACGCCCAAGAGGGATTCTGGATAGCCTCAAAGAAGAGTGGGAGCAACAAGCTGTTCCAGGGAAAAATGTCGTCCAATTTGTGGAAGATTTGAAAGAACGTATTGCGCATATTACCCCCATAGTCAGACAACATTTAGAAGAGGCACAGAGGGCCCAACAGAACCTTTACAACAGACAGGCTACGGTTCGCAACTTCCGACCAGGGGACCGTGTAATGGTGCTTGTTCCCACAGCCGAAAGCAAGCTGTTATCACATTGGCAGGGGCCATATGAGGTTCTAGAACAGGTCGGCCCGGTGAATTATAAAATTCGACAGCTATATATATATATATATATATATAGTGTTAGACAAACCTATACATTTGCACGCCCCGGGCGAGTGGATTTAACATCGTGGCGAGCTCCTTGTGGCCCAAGCAGCACACGTGTGGTACTAGGTGGCGAGTAGATTTTTTTTGTTCGGCTAGTAGATTTTTTGGTGATTTGTCGACCACTGGTATAGAAGGTATAGAAGGGGTTAATGTCTGGGGAGTTGTTACTAGGCAATGACTTTTAAGGTATTGTTGCAAGTCAGCCAACTGCCACGTAAGCCCCGCCCCTATTATGGAAAGAGCTCACCCCTGCTTTGTCCAGTAACAAGGGTGGGGTGAGATGATGAGGAGCCCAACCACTCCCAGGTAACTATGGTGACCTGTGAGGTCACCAGGTGGTATAAAGATGGAGGTATAGGGGGTTGAGCCTGAGACCCCAGGAGGACCCAAGGAGGGCCTCTACAACATCAGGAGGACTCCCAGAGAAACAGAAGGGGGTCTCAATATGTGTGTATGTAGTCCTATGTCTCATAAGTGTGTGAAGTCACTTTTAATGTTTTGAGAGATAGGGAAAGTGCCTCTCAGTAGATAGGGCCCCTTGAACATATGATGGGAAGTCCATAGCAATACGCTGACAGAGAGTGTGTGTGTGTGATAGGTACACAGAGTGGGATTCCTAAACCAGGGTTCCCCAGAACTGTCACTAGCAAGTGTAAGGCTGCGCTTATAGTGACGTCGACAGCGACGCGACGTCGCGGCAAAACAAATGCATTGCCGCTGTTGCGTGCACTTATAGTAAGCACAACGTGACGGCTCAACGTATTGGTCGCGATCGCTGGAAGTCATCTCTATTTGATTTTCCAGTGACCGTCGCGTCGCCGGCACTATAAGCGTAGCCTCAGAGGGTATGTCTCTTTCTACCTGCCTTTCCCCCTGTTATGTAAGTCCCTGCTAACTGCAGGCAGTAACAGGTTAATTCTGTGGGCTTGTGACCCGCCCCTTGTGCTCCTGGTATAGACCATGAGCCCCCCTCCCCCCCCTTCTGCTTCCTGATGAGAAGCAGAGCCAAAACTAAGGTAGTCCTGTTCCTGGTTCTGAGGAGAACAGAAGCAGAGAGCTGTGAGTCTCTCCCATCCGGGATGAGCGTGCTCACCCTCAGCCCTTGAGGCTGAGGGAACATCTGACCTGGAAGATGACCCCATACTATCAGGGTCAAGCACCATCCAGAGGTTGGAACCCTCTGAACCCTTGCACCGCTGTAAAGATCTGATGCAGTGACTGCTAAATAAAGCCCCTTTGTTAATCATACACCAGCCTGGATTGAGTCAGTGCATGGTGTGTATGACTGATGTGCTTCAGAGAGGACTGTCTCTGGTATTACTAGAGCCCCCTGAAGCTGGAGGCGCTGAACACCAAAAGGAAAGAACTACAGATGACATCCAAAAGCCTGTCCTGGTCTCCATATAACCGCAGACAGCTCAGATCTACTGGACCTAACAGGTATGCCTCAGCACCACACGGTAGCAATAGATTGGATCTCCCAGAGGGTGGGGGAAACAGTGCTACACAAGGTTGCTCTAAGGCCAACTTTGGAATAGGCACACCAGGTATCTGAAGAAGACAGCTAGAAAGTAATATTAATGATGGGTAGATGGAACCCTGGTGGCATTGCAACCCTCCGCAGATTAAGCGCCTGCAAATGGCTCCATGTTCAGGAAAGGTTATGGAAAAGCATGTATCCTGTTTACAATGTACAACCTGAAGTGATGTAAGCCGTGTGCACCTCCCTGTGAAGATGTCTGGATACCAGAGAAGAGAATGTAAGAGTAAAAGCCTGTCCTGTCAATAAAGCCTGTCCTGTTTGTATATAGAAGTTCCTGGCACCCTTTATTACCACCCTGAGAGCTTACACTACCAGCCAGCCGAATGCCAGCACCCTGAGAAGGTAAAGAGTCGGTGTCAGTACTCCTACACCACGTCATAGTGACACTCCTTAGGCTGCGTCCATACACACTGCAGCCGTGCGGAGCCGCGCGGAGGCTGAGGGAAGGCGGGTGCTTTCCCTGGCCTTAGTACGCGCGCCGTCCGCGTCGTGTCTGGGGGCGGGGCCAGTGACGTCACGGAGCTGGGCGAACCGCTCACGTGACCGCCCTATCACGCGAGAAATCAGCTTTGACCGATTTCACGCGCATCGCGCGCCCCCTCCCGCTTCCGCACGCGCCTGCACGCCGTATCGACGCGATCACTGCCTTTAGGCAGTCTGATCGCTCAGCGTGCGGACGCGTCTCCACGCGGTCTGCCCCTGTATGGACGCAGCCTTAGGAGCCGGGCAAGGAGGGGTTACATAGGTATTTTGTATTAAATATTTGATCAATAGCTTTGCACTTGCATCTTTATATAAATGTGCAAAAACAGATAGTGAATCCCTGCGCTTCTCCCATTGGGATAGCAATAAATGGGGAAATAAATATACCTAGTGAAACCTAAGTCTGTAAGACAAAGGAGACTTTTGGTCAAATCCTTTGATCAAATAATGACAAGCCTGCTACCAACGTCAAGGTAAGTCTCAATAGCAGGTCCCTATGCTAAATGCATACAAATGTTCTGGGAAATATATACCCTGAAGGGGTTAATATACTAAGCATAAGCTTATGTAACTTCGTGCAGTTAAAAACTGGCATATACCAGTGAAGATACTAACATGTATGTAAGTAAAGTGAAGAGTGAATTACAGGGACCTTACTGGGAGATTATATACCTTAAAAAGGAGGGTCTGGCCTCCCACAAGTTGATCAATAAGCAGTTGCAGGTGATTTGGCTAAATACATCATTCACACCCTAAAAGTGGTGCCCTCTAGGAGCGTGCTGCTAAGGATTTAATTCGACCCAACAGAAAATGTAAAAGAAATATATAATCACTGCGCTTCTCCGTGTAAGGAACACGCAGCTGGGGGAGGGGTCGGCATTACAAATGTGAAAAACAAACAGTCAATCCCTGCGCTTCTCCCTTTGGGATAGCCATAAATGGGGTCATGTATTTAGCTTGACATTATTTGATCAAAGGATGTAACCAAAAGTCTCCTTTGTCTTACAGATTTAGTTTGCACAACGTATGTTTATTTCCCCATTTTATTGCTATCCCAACGGGAGAAGCGCAGGATTCACTTTGTGTTTTTGCACATATGTATGGCCAATCCTTTCACCAGCAGCATGCTCCTTACACGGAGAAGCGCGGTGAATATATATATTTGTTTTACATCTTTATATAAATATTGTGTTTATTGTGGGATGTTGCTGCCCATATAAACTGCTGTTTAAAACTGCAGACCAAGCAATATCCTACGTGTGTTTTTTTAAAAATAAAATCAGTTCTGTACTACGAGAAAATACTTGTACCATTTAAAAAAAAAAAAAACAACAACTCTGAATGACATTTTTAATGTATTATAATGTAACAAGCATTTTTTTTGTTTCTATAGCAACCATTTACAAAGTCACACCCCTTTCCTCTTCTGAAACAGGCTGTGGCACACCCCTTTTTGAGCCTTGTCCTCTCTCTAGCAGTGCACCAATTGTATCTAGTGACTGCTTGGTCACATGATCTTCCCCACGGAACTTTGCATCTTGGGTCCTCTTCTGCTGCGCTGACAGCCATTTCATGAACCCCCGAATCGAAACTTCGCCGATCGATCACGAGAACGGATCGATCAGCAACTTAGCTAATTACTTATACTTGTGTGGACTGTATTGATGCACATATTAAAGGGGTAAAAAAACAAAATAGTTTTTTTAAACGGCAGCTTGAACTGCTGCTTTAAAATACTACCCTCTTGAATAGGTGCACTAATTGAGACACTTTGCACTGAATCAAATTGCAATCATCCCAATTGGTTTTGCAACATATGTGTATATACTAACCGTCCGATAGCTAAAGATTGTTGTGTTGTTATGTAGCATTGGTAGTAATGAGAAATACATGTACTGATGAGCCAGCGACATACAATTAAATCAACTGCTTAAATAATAGCCGTATCAGGACAGACAAACACAACTCCGAAAGAAGCTGAGGCGAAACGCGTTGACTGTGTGGGATCCTAGGACGGAGTGGCGAACGCACCCAGCTCTTTCGATACCCAGTAGAGCCATCACAGGAAGTGACATAGAGGCTGTGGGGAACGGCGGAATGGACTGGAGCCGCGAGGAAGACGCCACGGAGCGGAGATTCCAGACATATATATATTCACATTTTATATGGGAAAATTGTGAGTGCGCATTGTATATGTTTTTTTAAAAAGCGATGCTCTATATTTTGTAGCCATTGTCTGGTATTTCCTCTACTTGTGTGAGATCCGATATACAGTACCGACCAAGTTTATTCTAATAAATTCCCGGCTTTGATGGCGAATCCCCTCGGCGTGCCGCGCGTCACCGATGCGCGGTCACGCTTCATCGGGAGCGTGCGCGCACGGCGTGCGTGCCCAGGGCTCCCCAAAGGGAGCCCTTGTGTCCCGCGATGTGGGGGATGGCGGTGGGGGGCTCCCGGGGACCCGGTGGACCCAGAGAGGGGAGGGGGTGCCTCAATCGGAGGACCGAGGCTCCGGCGCGCGCACGGGACACCTCGGCGCGCGCACTGGACACCTCGGCGCGCGCCCGGTATCTGTCGCGACCAAGACCAGGTAAATGTTAGAATAAACTTGGCCGCGACAGTAGAGCGTTAAAAGACAAGAGACGAGAGTCTTAGCAGAGACGAATCCTTTCTCTTTTCAGAGAGAGATGGTTCTCTGATTTGCTGATTTATATTTGGGGATATGAGTGTTATATACATATCTTACTACATTGAAGTATAGAGTGGGTACATATTACACTATATATTGTGTTATCTAATTTTTTTTCGTATCATCCGGCTGTGAAACCTGTGCCCGCCTCACGTGGAAAGACATATTCACTAACAGGTCAGGGGCGATGTTTGTGAGCAGTTGGTGGTACATGGGCATACCTGGCGTTGCCCAAACACCTTACTTTCCTGGAGCTGTTCCTGCGGTTTGTGGCAGTGAAGCTGTGGAGTGATGAGCTGCGGGATAGGTCGGCTATGTTCCAGTCCCGTAATTTGAGAGTGGTGGAGGCTATTAACGTGCTACTGGCCAATTTTCCTCTAGTTTTTGTTGTTTTTGTGGGATAGCTGGCAAGTTTCCCCCGGTTAGGTCACCAGGAAATGTGCTGGGTGAATGTTCTCTCTTATCTTTTGCAAACGAAGCGAAGGAGAGCTGGCACAATTATGCATGTGCTGCATGTCGAGGGCAGTGACTTGGGGCAAGTTCCATCGGTTGAGCTCATGAATGGCATTGGACGGGGTATGACACAGCCTTCTCTAGCATATCCTACTTTAGAAGTAGTATGGTCAGAAATTATTCAGACGGGTTTTGTGTGGGTCCCGGTGTTGAAAGGCGGTCGGCAAGTATAGTAGGAAGCCCAACCGAGGAAAGCAGTTTTGGTGGTTAGTGTTGGCGGTCAGGCAAGTTTGAGGGGTCAAATGGTGAAAACCTTTTAAGGGAACCTTCCACTGGTGCCTCAAGGGGAAAGTGTTACACTAGTGTATCCTGCCCATGCTCACTGGATGTGAAACTTGGACCCAAAAGGAGAAGAAAATTCAGAAGCTTCAGACAACTCAAAGAAGTAAAGAGAGATGCATGCTGGGTATTATCTGAAGAGTTAAAATGTATGGGTTCGGAAGCAAACAAAAGTCTTTGGCATCATCCGACTAGCACCCTCTCTATCCACCTTTAAGACCCATCTTAAAACCCACCTGCTTAACGAAGCATATGAGTAGCTCCATGGCTGATACTTTACACATCCTACATAAACCTTGGCCCCTGCAGACACACTTACCAGAACTCCTTCCTACTGTCTCTGTACATTCTTCCTACCAATTAGACTGTAAGCTCCTCGGAGCAGGGACTCCTTTTCCTAAATGTTACTTTTATGTCTGAAGCTCTTCTTCCCATGATGTGTTGGTTGTGTTATTTATATGATTGTCACATGTATTACTGCTGTGAAGCGCTATGTACATTAATGGCGCTATATACATAAAGACATACAATACATCATCCCAAGGGTGAAGAAATTAAAATGTCAGTCGGCTGGGTTTTGACTGGTCAGTTTTGCCCAGGTTGTAAGCTCGGCAGGATGTTAATGGTGGATCAGGGGAGGTTGTCTTAGATCTGGGCCAGCTGTGGCTGGATTGAGGATGCCCTCCTAAAAGTTGTCCTTTGGTTTAGACACGAGGGTGCTCGCTGGGCCAGGCGCAGTGGTGAGCAATAACAGGTTGAAGGGATGTTAATGATTGTGGGTCTTTGCTCTGACCAGGTCCATGTAACATTATATTTTGTTTGTGACGCTTTGTGGCGGTAGGGGCAATGGCCGCGACTCAGATTGGTTTCCTCCCCCGATGACGTCACCACCGCGCTGTCTGCCCTCTCCCACTGCAGACGGATTCGCGTAAAACAAGCTCCACCCTACGCGTTTCGTGACACAGCACGTCACTTCCTCAGGGGGAATGGAGCTCCACAGTCCGCAATGGCTACACATAGCCTAAAAATGCGTAACCCTTTCACTCCCTCATAGCAATAATAAAGAGAATGAGCTGGGGTTTAAACCTACTTAAAAAAATCAACACCATAATAAACCAAGCGTTGGATTTAAATCAATGGGCAAAACGAAGAATAGTGACAAAGCAAGCATAGTAGGGCTAAAATGAAAAATCCAATAATGCCTAAATGAAGCAACCAAAAAATTCAGTGCTTCCTTTGTAAACTAATCAACGTATGAAAGTATTTAGTTGATGCACTTGGTTTAGCACTTACAGTATATATTTAGCTATACCATGAGTATTTGGTTCTTTTTACCACACAGGTCCATTTTAGGCAGAGCGCTTTATCCTATGTTAGTTTGTTAGTGTTTGTTAGATTGTTTATCCATTACATAGTAGCAGCCCACCATTAGTTCACCATGACGTTATTTTCAAATAGAGCACTTAGAGGTCACAATTTGGAAGAATTATTCACTGAGGGAGTGGAACTTGATTGTATCAATATTGAAGTGGAAAATCTGGATAGGCTGTTTTCTAAACTAGAGAAATTAGTTACCCATGAAATGAAGCAGTGGTGGGATACAGTAACTCTCAGAAAATATATCTATACTATGTTTCTAAGTTTGTTATTCCGTTTGTTTGTTTGTATGTCCGAAGCATCGAAATCTCACAAATGGCACCACGTAGCGCAACTAAACTTTTACTGGACATTCAACACAACTATTTTGAGCTGCCAATGTGACTCGCCTCCCAAATTATGGACATTCTAAGTTTCCATCGGGTGTCCTGCAAAAATGTTAGAGCAGGAGCTGGGGGGGCGTGGCTACTAAGGGAGGGGGCGTGTCCTTGGCTGGATCGGGGCTGTGTGTGTCTCTCTCTGTGTGTGTGATGTGAGATGTGGTTGGAGATGTGCCAGAAGGGGGGATATGGGGGGAGATGTGCCAGCTAGCGGGGGGAGATGTACCAGCAGGGAGGGGGCAGGGAATTGTGCCGGCAGTGAGGGGAGCTGCTGGCACATCTCCCCGGGCACAAAAGCTAATAGAACAGAAGAGAGTCCCTCGGGGCCTGAGAATTTTGAAACCTCCACAATAGATCTAGATAATGAAACATTTATCAAAGAATGGAACCATGTATTGGATACTTGTTCCTTTGGTTTAATACAGTCAGCATAGATCTAAATCCATGTAAGTTATAGATGGGGAAATTCTCAAGCTTAAAGAGCAGTGTCATGGAACACGAACTGCACTTCTGTTTCACCCCCCCCCCCCTTTCTTCCTTGCAGTTCTGCCTGTCAGTTTTATTTTCAGCTGCATGGAGTTTGCACACACATACTGTGCCTGTGTGACATGCAACAATGTTGCATTTCTTGCCTCTGGGCACGAAATCAGTGAGCTGCTACTGCAGCCTCTGAGATCCTCACCAGAATGGGCTAGTCTGCCCCCCCTCCTGTTGGTTCAGGATAGTTTGTCCCAAGACTATTCCCTTTACCCACACTGCCCCTCACTTCCTTTTCCACCCTGGAGACCGTGAGTACAGCACTCTCCCCTGTCAATCTCCCATGGTGAGGCCATCTTTTTCTACCGGTTTCTAACTATAAATCACCACTACACACCATCCACAAGTATCTGTATTCTGCTGCTTTTCCCAATAAAGTGGAGGAAATATAATAGGACTTGGAGTGATTAAAAGGGAGCTGAGTTAATGCTATCTGGGGCCATTCACACATCACACGTGACCCTGGCTTCAGAATAGTAGAAAAAGGGCCGTGTGCCTTGGGGACACACACAGAGGAGCTGCTACCCACAGCCTTTATGCTAAAGAAACAAGCAAGCAGCTTACACAGCAAATAAACTGCACTCTCTCACCACCACAGTACAAGCATACTGCTTCACGTTGCTACACAGAGCCACCAGCCTCTACACAGCAAACAACTACAGCTTTATGCAAAGACAAGTGAGCAGCCTTACATTGCTTATAAGGACACAGAGCAGTCTCTGCAGACAAAAAAAAGCACCAAGTAGCTCAAACTGCACACAGCCTGCAGCCTTAACAGAGAAGCAGCAGTTTACACTGCACAGCAGCTTTGCAGACAAACAGTGCTTCTTACAAAAACCTAATTGCCTTTCTCTGTCTGAGTTCACCCTCTGCACAGCCCCATAGTGAGAATCCACCATCTCACCTACCCCTGCGCACGTCTCCATGGCCAGCGCCATCAAGGGCCACGCCACCGGACACCCGCCAGGACACGGGTCAGAGCCACCGGACACCTGTGAGTACAGCTACCCCTACGCTGCACGCTGCAGGACACCGCTCGGCATCATCTGAGACAGACGCCCATCGCTGACAAAGGTAAAAGACCGCACGCCACACGCACTGGCTAAGGGCCTACACACACCTACAGCATGGCAGAACTCAGAGCCTCACCAGACATCACGCAGGAGAGCGATCACTCAGACACAGAGACTGCTGCGCACCTGCAACAGGCGCAGGCGGGTGCAAGGCCCAAACGGGCAGTCACACTGACACAAAAGGCCCGCGAAAAATATGAGACTGACATTGAAGCGCACCGCGCTAAATTAGAGTTGGCCTGGGAAACAACCACACTTGGGATACGCAATGTCGCCGGCGCCGGCAATTATGTACAACAGCTCGAGCAGGCAATAACTCAATTAAAGATAGATCACGCACGCTACCAAGAGCTGTCAGAGGCATACGTCACTTACTTGGCCAGGGCTAACACCGGAGAAAGCCTGCAAGAAAGGGACCTACAGCATAACATTGACTTGACACGTGACAGCCGCGTGCGAACCTCTATCACGGAAGCCGAGAGTAAGAGGAAAGACCTTTTGCTGGAAACTGCATCACAGCGCTCAAGCACATCCAGGCATTCTTCAAGGTCAGCAAGATCAGCGCAATCTCACGCGTCAAGCGCAAGCGCAAACGCCACCAAGGCGCGAGCCAACGCAGTGGCCGCACGTGCCAGGACCGCATACGCTCAGAAAGAGGCAGTCATGAAACTAGAAAGGGCCCACTTGGAAGAGGAGGAGCAGAAAGCCACTGCCACCGCCGCTGCCACCGCTGCTGCCACCACCGCTGCAGCCACTGCCACCGCCGCTGCAGCCACTGCCACCGCTGCACGGAAAAAGGCAGAGGTGGATGTCAACCTAGAGGCCCTAAACCAAGAGAAGGAAGCTGCCGCCGCCGCCATAGCCCAAGCTGAAGTCCTAGAAGCAGCCGCGAGACAGGACGGCGGGGAGCTACCGTACAGACGGATAGCCTCAGAGGATCCAGCTCAACGCACTGAAGACTACGTAAGGAGCCTCTTCAGTGTAAACGCCAGCGCACCATCTCAACACGGATGGAGCGACTCCACAGACACCGAAGACTTGCTAGGCCCACGAGGAGAAGACGCTGTTCCTTCAATGGTACATGCTGCCTGGGATAGCCACAGCCGCAACAGTGATCCACACGCCAGCGCGCACACGGATGCACTACAACGGGCTCGCCATCCAGGTACACCCACACGGAAAACACAGCCCCCCACACCGACCAGCATTCGTCACGCGTCCACGCCAAGGAAGAGGCGACCGCACAGACCCTCCCAGCAACTACCTCAGAACGGGACAAACACGCCGATGCCTCAGGCCTGACAGACATAGAGAAGTACATGATCCGGCGTGACCTGGTGCAAGCAGGGCTCATTAGCTTCGATGACCGCCCTGAGAACTACCGGACGTGGAAGTTCACGTTCAAAGACGCAATCCACAGCTTGGACTTCTCAGCAAGGGAAGAGCTCAACCTGCTATTCAAGTTCCTGGGGAATGAATCCAGGGAGCACGCGAAGAGACTTCGGGCGGCAAACGCGCACTAACCCCAAGTAGGTCTTGACCTAGTGTGGGAAAGGCTAGAAGAGTCCTACGGCAGCCCCGAAGCAGTCGAGGATTTGCTCTTCAAAAGAATCGACAGCTTCCCCAAAATCACAACTAAAGACTACTCGAAGTTACGAGAGCTCGGGGACCTGCTGCAAGAACTGGAGTTCGCAAGGAAAGACCATTCCTTAATACGTCTCAACGCCCTAGACTCAGCTCGTGGAGTGAGACCCATCCTGGAGAAGCTACCTTTCAACCTCCAAGAAAAGTGGATTTCACAAGGTTCCAAATACAAAAGGGAGAAGCAAGTCGTCTACCCCCCATTCTCATTCTTCGTGAGCTTCATCCGCGAAACGGCAAGGACAAGGAACAATCCCAGTTTCATCTTAGGTGCGCAAACCACACACAGTGCAAGTAGCCTAAGGAATGAGAGGCCAGTGGAGAGATACGGTAACACTCAAACACCCATCTCGGTCCACAGGACGGACGTGCCTCCCACGACCCAAACTACTCCCGATCAGTCGGTCGCCGGAGACGAGGAACCGAGGGACCCAAACAAGGAATGTCCCATACATAAAAAGCCACACCCACTTAACAAGTGCTTTGGGTTCAGGATGAAGTCCCTAGAGGAATGCAAGAGGTTACTCGGAGAATTCAGAGTCTGCTTCAGGTGCTGCGGTTCCACGACTCACCTAGCCAGAGACTGTAAAGAAGAAATCAAATGTACAGTGTGTGAAAGTGACAAGCACGTGACATCGTTACACCCAGAGGCGCTGACACCCCACCAACTCAACAACCCATCCTCCGTAGCGGAGCATGGCGGGGAGAAAGAAGAAGGAGAGCCAACATCTGTCACATCTCAGCGCACCGAGGTTTACGGAAAAGAAGGTGACAAAATGTCCTGCTCAAAAATATGCCTTGTCGCAGTACACCCCCAGGGACAACCTGAGAAGGCTATTCGGATGTACGCAATCCTCGACGACCAGAGCAACCGATCGCTGGTCAGGTCAGAGTTCTTCGACATGTTTAACATACAAGACGGTGCTTCCTTACACTCTCAGAACGTGCGCAGGGCGAATAGAGACCACAGGGAGAAGAGTGAATGGCTACACCATATGCTCAATAGACGGCAAAGTGAACATGCCCCTTCCCACACTCATCGAGTGCAGCGACATGGCCACAAACAGGGACGAGATTCCCACACCAGACATGGTACGCCATTACCCGCACCTCAAAGGAATAGCCAACTACATCCAGCCGGTAGAACAAGGCGCCAAGATCTTGCTGCTGCTCGGCAGGGACATCATGAGGGTGCATAAAGCCCGTAAACAGCATAACGGACCCCACAACGCGCCATATGCCCAAAGACTTGACCTAGGATGGGTGATAGTGGGCAACACATGCACCAACAAAGAGCACGGGCAAGACTATGTTGACGCCCGCAGAACGGTGGTAACAGAATGTGGACACACATCTCTCTCTGAACCATGTCTTGGCCATCTCCAAGTGACCAAAGGGCCAAGTGAAGAGAAAAGACAAGATCATACCCCTGAGATCAACAAAAACATCCTCACATCAGGGGGGATGTGACAACGGCCTAGGATGCTCAGCAGTCCAGACAGCTAAGGATGATGAGTCGATTCCACCGAAGGAAGAAAGTAACCCCCCAAAGGTGACCGACAAAGGGATCGTCCAAATGGCAATAAACGATAAAACAGTCCTCTCGCGAGCAATGGCACGACTAAGACGTACAGTTGTTCCTCTCCACAGAGTATCAAGTGACAAAGCAACCAGCTGTCACGGCTGGCATAGCCGCAAAAGATTGCGCCCTACAGGTGAAGCCACAGTGTCAAAAGGACTGTCCTCTCACACGTCTAAAAAGAGACAGCCACAGAAACATTTCATAAAGGTATTTACTAGGGCAAAAGAGGCTGTTCTTCGTTACGTCCAGGGAGAAAATAACCTCCTGATGGCAGTTAACAAAGAGACACAAAAGCGTTTCACCAAACTACGGGGAGATGTTCTCGTGCAAGAGGAATGCACCAATGACCTATGGTGCACAGCGTTCCAGACAACAAGGAACGACGACAAGCAAACACCATCGAGGGAAGATAGAGGATTCCCGAGGTTAACAGTCAAGGAGCTCTCCAAAGACGGACTAGGCAGTTGGGTGACTCTGCTACCATTCCATTCACCAAAGGGACGCCTCCTGAACAATAGAGAACCTGCCATCCCTAGGCTCACTTCACTCTGCCGCAACCCACAAAGGGAGCAGGAGACCAAGAATCAAACTGTGGTCTTCAAGCGGAAGAGATTCCTTAGCGGACATGCAGAACCAGCGCCTTCACTGAAGGAAGGTAAAAAATGCCGGCACCTCCCACCATCTGGTGTCCACCACCGTCAGAAACCCAGCCAGATCTGGGTAACGTTCAGCTCCAATGCTCAGCACCAGGAAGCTTCTCCAAACGGGGCACTACTCACTGGACCAGACTTGACAACCAGTCTTCCAGGGACATTGATCCGCTTCCGCAAGGAACCAAAGGCCATCACCTCCCGCCAAACGCCAGGTGATAGGGTGACAAACTACCACGACTGGCACATCCACAAGGTGATGCACTCTGTAGAGAAAACTACAGAGTCAAAGGGACTGTTCTCTCACGAAGTTGAAAGGAAACAGTGCCAGAGACTTTCACAGAAAGACATTGTGATGAACCCAGCTAACCTGGACCGGTTCATCCACCCAACATCCTTTGCTAAAAGACTTTGCCAAGGGATCTCAATGCCAGTGGTATCGGCCGGTATCACCCCGTTATGTGGACATGGACTTTGCACTATTATGTTGTTATGTTTGTTTGCATTGCACATATGTTCCACACATTCAAATTACATAGTGGTATCTCCAGATACCAGACGGGGAGTGTCATGGAACACGAACTGCACTTCTGTTTCACCCCCCCCCCCCTTTCTTCCTTGCAGTTCTCCCTGTCAGTTTTATTTTCAGCTGCATGGAGTTTGCATACACATACTGTGCCTGTGTGACATGCAACAATGTTGCATTTCTTGCCTCTGGGCACGAAATCAGTGAGCTGCTACTGCAGCCTCTGAGATCCTCACCAGAATGGGCTAGTCTGCCCCCCCTCCTGTTGGTTCAGGATAGTTTGTCCCAAGACTATTCCCTTTACCCACACTGCCCCTCACTTCCTTTTCCACCCTGGAGACCGTGAGTACAGCACTCTCCCCTGTCAATCTCCCATGGTGAGGCCATCTTTTTCTACCGGTTTCTAACTATAAATCACCACTACACACCATCCACAAGTATCTGTATTCTGCTGCTTTTCCCAATAAAGTGGAGGAAATATAATAGGACTTGGAGTGATTAAAAGGGAGCTGAGTTAATGCTATCTGGGGCCATTCACACATCACACGTGACCCTGGCTTCAGAATAAGCAGCTTGAACCATTTTCTGAACTTAAAGAGTATCAGGAGGAGAAAGTGGCACAAAGATTAGAAAAAAGCAGAGAAAGACGTGATTCAAACAAAACAAAAAAGATTCTTCAGAGACAAGTAGGATTATGAACAGAATAAACAAAGGAATTGGAAGGTAGATAGATCAGCCTGAAAAAAGTAAGGAGGACATAGATATCGTCAAATCAAATGGAACTCGGAAGGTCACTATCAATATCCCAAAACCACGACACAGAAACCTAGAAAATGGTCAAATAGGAATGAAAATAAGGGTAATTTAAAGAAATTCCCTGAATCCAGAACACATGAATTTTTTTAGAAAGGATAACCATGGTGGTCACTATAGACATTATCAGGACGACAGCTATAACGAAAAACAAGATCGCTATGGTCATTATGGCGGTAATAGGAATCCAGATCACTATGGTCATTATGGCGGTAATAGGAATCCAGATCGCTATGGAGGTCAACTAGATAAACTATTTGAGAATAGACCTCATGACTCTATATATAGATACGGTATAATGATTGTCAGAAACATCCCTTGTCTTTTTTAGACCATCCGAGAGATCAAGACCCTTTTTCAGAGAGAGAGAGAGAAAGGGGTGGACAATCCCACATGGAGGCAGGAAACACCACGTCCCAACAGAAGAAAGAGAACAGAGGATTCAGAAGAAAGAGAGGAGGAAAGCGGAAAAAGAAAGAAAACAAGAGCAAGGGAGACAACGGTAAAAAAATCCAACATCTTCAACATCAGTAGTTATTAAACTCACTACCGTTGAGGATGATGTTCTTTCAAAAGGGCTCAATTTTGCACCCACAAGGGGAACAAATATGTTAAATCTGTAAATCGACGTACACAAATTTGTTAGAAGACTCACCCTTAAGAAATTTTTTATGAAGGATGCCGTGACGAGAATGGCCAGTGAGGCAAATAATGTTGGAATAGTTCAAGATGTACCCCCTTTGACTCCCTTCAAAAATATTCTATCCCAAAGCACTATGTGGGAATTTTGTGGATACTTTCACTGAAATGGGGATTGGGGATCTGGAAAGGGCTAGTGGAGAGTTCAAATATAAAAAAACATAATTTGAGCAAATTTGAAAAGGAAGCGGTCACGAAATTAGAGAATAACAAAGAAATAGTTAAAATCTGCAGACAAAGGAGGAGGAATCGTAATAATGGATATGGCCTATTATAAAGCTGAATCAAGGAGAATACTAAGTGATGTTAGTACTTATCTAAGGTTAGATCATAATCCTACTTTAATCTTTAAGAAAGAACTTTATGATCTATTACAAAAAGGATTTGAGGATGGTATAATCACAAAGAGAGAGTTGAAATTCTTGGATATAGAACAGCCAAGAATTCTGATCTTTTGTTTCATCCCAAAAATACATAAGGATCTCTGGCACCCACCTGGCCACCCCATAATATCTGGGATCAAGTCTCTCACATCCAATCTCTCCCAATTTCTAGATCATATTCTTCAAAATTATGTAATTCAATTACCGTCCTATCTTAGAGACATGACGCATGTCTTGAATACGATTAAATCTCTCCATTTCTCAAGATGATTTTATATGGGTCCCGTGTGACGTGACCTCTCTATATACGGTAATTAACCATGATCTCGGCATCAAAGCAATTAGGAGAGTGTTAGATCAGGATAGTAACATTAAGGAAAATTTGATAACATTTTTATTAGAAAGCATCAGATACATACTGACCCACAACTACTTCTGTTATGATAATAAGTTCTTTCTGCAGACATGTGGCACGACCATGGGTACCAGGTTCGCACCAAGCTATGCAAATATCTTCATGGGGATGTGGTAAGAAGATAACAATCCGTTTGGTTCGAACCTGGTGCTATGGAAATGCTATATTGATGACGTGCTATGTGTCTGGAGGGGCAGTGAGGAAGATTTAGCTAATTTTAAGGATTATCTCAATACTAATGATTGGAATCTTCAACTTACCTTTACTAGTAACAATGTCACAGTAGATTTTTTGGACCTAACTATTTGTAGAAAAGGGAGCTATAGAAACAAAGATATTTAAAAAAAAACAGTTGATGCGAATACATATCTTTTGGCATCAAGCCATCATTATCCCCGGTGTATAGACAATATCCCACAGGGACAATTTCTTAGGGTAAAAAGACATTGTTCGCAGGAACATAGTTTTGAGAAACAGTCAATTGATCTGAAAAATAAGTTTATAGAAAGAGACTATACTGTAGTAGAACCTGTATATCCAAAGCTATTCTGGAGACCAGGGTCATATGTAAGATGATTTAGCCCAGATAGCTTCAACTCGGCCCTCTTTTCAAAGCACAACAAGTTCTGTTTCTTTTCTTTACTTTATTTGGGGAAAGTAGCACAAAAGACAGGCACTTGTGAAGAGATGTTGGTGTTTAAATAGTGTCTCTCTGTGGGTGCCTTGTAGTTAAGGGCAGGTAAAAAGGGTAATCCTATCACAACAGCAGTTACAGCAGGGTACTCACTCATCCAGAGGTGATGGTGGAAAAGGAAGTCCCAATGTATGTTGGGTAGCAAGATAGCCTGGGGACAGACCATCTGTGGGCAGAGCAGAGGGGGAGAAGCAGACTAGCCCATTTGGGAGAAAGGCTGGGGCTGCTATAGCAACTCACAGAAATGTCTGAGGGAGCTACAACATGTAGCAATAATGTTGCATCTCTGATACAGCAAGCTGCTGGGATAGGGGAAATAGCACTGTGTCTGTCACACGGGCACTGTGTGTGTGCACAGAGCAAAACACATGCAGCTGGAACTGAGAGACTGACAGGCAGAACTGCAAGGAAAGGGGGGGTGAAACAGAAGTGCAGTTCTTGTTCCATGACAAAAGCCATGAAAATAGCCAGTAACAAAAATAGAGAGGAACTCATTAGCATGAAAAGAACAAAGCTAAGAATGTGCCAGACTGGGCAAATGTTGTCCCATTTATCACACAGTATAATGCAATGGCTCCGAAGATTACCCAGGTGTTGAATAAATATTGGGATATATTAAAGGGGAGATAAGAAACTCAGTTCAACATTACCTGAATGTCTCCAGATTATCTTTAAAATGGCACAGAATTAAAAATTGGACTTGACGCCCAGCTGTCCTATTTGTGCCATAAAAAGAACACTATGTGGTTAAATGACCTGAAACATAAAACATAGTGTAAACATAGTGTGAAATGCAAGAATTTCAAATCTAACATCACTGGTACAATATTTGAGATAGAGTCTTTGATCAATTGCAGAAGTAGTTTTATTGTTTATCTACTAGAATGCCCATGTGGGCTACAATATGTTGGGAGGACTGTCTTGTAAAACATACTGGACACCTAACAAGCTCCTATTGAACCCCCAAAATGACCACAACATATATATAAGCATATGAGTGTCACAGAGGAGTGCTACTGAGCATGGCAATATATATTTTTAAAACCAGAGACAGAACATAAAACACAGACAAAGCTCAGTTTTTAGCACATCCAGTGAGACTCATACACGGTACAGTGCCTAAATATATATGTATAAATATCTAATAAGTAAAATGGTCTTTTAGTTTGACATTTTTGGCCAAAATTGTTGTAAGCCCCTGAGCCAACGCCAAGGCAGACCACATATCAGGGGTCCCTAACGCTAATATAAATTCTTAATAACCTGTGTAATAACAGGAAGAATGATTTATAGTAAATCTGTCAATATTAGTTGCAAAGTTCTGAGTCTGACTGAAGCTTTTATTAACCTGTACATTACCAGGAAAAGCACTCTGTATTAGAGATGTCACAGCCAAACTGCAAGCAGGCAAGTTCCCCTGAGTGGAAGATGCTCTGGAGTGAGCCCATAACCATTTAAATGTGGGAGGGGGTGAGCTTAAATTAGGAAGGAGGTTGCCACCCTCCAATCAGCCATGACTAGCTGGACAAGAATTGTAAAACATACTGGACACCTAACAAACTGTCTTGTCCCTGAAAAGTAGGCTGGCAGAACATGTTTATAACATCAGAAAGGGGTTTGTGACGCATAGTGTTGCTAACCATTTTAAGATCAAGCACAATCAAAATCCGGAAGGCCTGATTTGTAGAGGAATAGATTGCCCCAAATCTAATTGGAGGGGATGCGACAGAATGAATCAGAATGAAGGCGAGAGCCTTTGGATTTATATCCTTGAAACTTTGGCCCCTGGGGGTCTGAATATTGAATTCGACTTGGCTTCCTTTCTTAAAGCAAACTAATAGGTCTTTATATCTGTTCTCTAGATGCTTATACATTCCCTATTAATTAGAAAATGGGATCCAGATTTTTTCATGAAGTTTTGTGCAGTGTTTTTATGTAACTATTGTAATTTATTTTTTACCATTTGGTATATATTATGTGTTTTTTAGGCTTTGTCTTAATATGGAATGAAGGTTTCGTGTAAACTTTCATACGTTGATTAGTTTACAGAGCAAGCGCTGAATTTTCTGGTTGCTTCATTTAGCCATTATTGGGTTTTTCATCTTAGCCCTATTGTGCTTGCTTTGTCACTATTCTTCGTTTTGTCCATTAATTTGAATCCAACGCTTTGTTTTATTGTAGTGTTGATTTTTATTCGGTTTAAACCCCAGCTCATTCGCTTTATTATCGCTATGAGGGAGTGAAAGGGTTACACACTTGTATGCTATATATAGCCATTGTAGAGCTCCATTACCCCTGAGGAAGTGACGTGCTGTGTCACGGAACGCGTATGGTGGAGCTTGTTTTACGCGAGTCCGTCGGCAGTGGGAGAGAGCAAACAGCTCTGTGGTGAAATCATCGGGGGAGGAATTATTGTCCTGCGCTTTTTAAATAAATGTTATCTTTGGTACCATATTATGTTTAGTTTATTCATTTTATGGGCACTGTGATTTGGAGACTTCGTGGAAATCGGTGATTCGATTCTTCATTTCAAAGACAAAGACACAATCCATTGCCTGTTTACCACTTACCTGTTAATCATCCGTCTTTGAGGAGACAAAGTGGGATCAGCTATTTCAAGACAGAGACTGATTCCATTGTTCTAATCCAGAGCTGGTACTATTGACACTTATTGTGCCAAGGACTTTCTTGACTCGTGTTTATTATTGCTGCCTCTTCAAGTCATTGGATAGACGTGATTTTTGTTTCTGGCTGCCATTCTAATTTGTACTTGATTGTTACATTTAGGATTTCACATACCTTGTTTGAGCTATCACTCATTCTTTGGCACTATTGTACATGTTTTTATTTGTTTAATCACCATTTAGTTGATGCACTTATAGTACACTTAGTTTAGCACTTATATATTTAGCTATACCATTATTATTTGGTTATTTTTACCACACAGGTCAATTGTAGGTGGAGCGCTTTATCCTATGTTAGTATTTGTTTGGTTTGGGCAATGTGGCTCCCATATTAAAGGTTAAGCCCAACCATTGCTCCTATCCATCTAGATGGTCACATAGTATTTCCCCTGTTTATCCATCGAATTCTGATGAAAATGACCAACATATACTGTAAAATGTGGCTCTGAGCTCCACAGTTCTTCCTGTAGTTAGTGTGGAAGCTAATTAAGCGGTGTGCTCCAAGGCTTTGCCGGGGACACCCCAGAACGAGTCTCGGTGCAGAGTGGGAGATTTGAACTTGCCCTTCTCCAAATAGTATCTTCGAGGTCTTGAGAGACCCGGAACCCCATGCGGTGGTGGAGGTTCTCCTGGGTAAGCCTACCGAAGCGGCACCCAGCAGCTAGCTAGGATCCACCGCCCGCCCCCCTGTAACCCCTGTTTTGGGGAGTGTGAGCTCTTTTCTATGCCTATTGGCTCTGGACAAAATAAATACACTTTATTGAACGCTTCTGTCCTTATTTATCAAGTGTGTTACCAGGAAGTAATACATTGAGAGTTACCTCTCGTTTTCACGTATGTCCTGGGCACAGTTATGATGACAGATACATGGTTACAAATACATCGTTACAATAAGTGAGCAAGGTTATACATTATATACTGTACAAGATATAGCATGCACAGTAAGAGATAATATGTTATAGGCGTATGTAACAGTTACAAACCAGATTAAAATGTGAGACCGCTTTAGTTTTGAAAGAACTTAAACTGGTGGTGGATGTGAGAGTCTCCGGTAGGTTGTTCCAGTTTTGGGGTGCACGGTAAGAGAAGGAGGAACGTCCGGATACTTTGTTGAACCTTGGGACCAGGAACAGTCTTTTGGAGCCAGATCTCAGATGACAAGTGCTGCATGTGGTAGGGGTGAAGAGAGTGTCTGGTCCTGTCTGGTGCCTTGATCCTCAGTGAATTGTCCTGGTTTCCCACGACATGGTTAATTAAAGCTGTGGCCATTGGAACAGATTTACTGTCTTTGTAGCTTATATAAAGGTTGGGTGTTTTATATATGTGATATGTGAATAATTGAGTCACCTACGATGTAGACGACATTGGGGTTTTTTTTGCCTCGAGTCCAGAAGGCCTACAGGAACAAACCAGAGGACTCGTTACAAGCAAGCCAGCAAGTTAGAAGCTCTAATGAATGGAATGTAAGATCTAATGAGTGGAATATACTGTAAGATCTAATGAATTGAATATAAGATCTAATGAGTGGAATATACTGTAAGATCTAATGAATGGAATATAAGATCTAATGAGTGGCATATACTGTAAGATCTAATGAATGGAATATAAGATCTAATGAGTGGAATATATTGTAAGATCTAATAAATGGAATATAAGATCTAATGAGTGGAATATAAGATCTAATGAGTGGAATATAAGATCTAATGAGTGGAATATAAGATCTAATGAGTGGAATATTAGATCTAATGAGTGGAATATAAGATCTAATGAGTGGAATATAAGATCTAATGAGTGGAATATAAGATCTAATGAGTGGAATATAAGATCTAATGAGTGGAATATAAGATCTAATGAGTGGCATATACTGTAAGATCTAATGAATGGAATATAAGATCTAATGAGTGGAATATAAGATCTAATGAGTGGAATATAAGATCTAATGAGTGGAATATAAGATCTAATGAGTGGAATATAAGATCTAATGAGTGGAATATACTGTAAGATCTAATGAATGGAATATAAGATCTAATGAGTGGCATATACTGTAAGATCTAATGAATGGAATATAAGATCTAATGAGTGGAATATATTGTAAGATCTAATAAATGGAATATAAGATCTAATGAGTGGAATATAAGATCTAATGAGTGGAATATAAGATCTAATGAGTGGAATATAAGATCTAATGAGTGGAATATAAGATCTAATGAGTGGAATATTAGATCTAATGAGTGGAATATAAGATCTAATGAGTGGAATATAAGATCTAATGAGTGGAATATAAGATCTAATGAGTGGAATATAAGATCTAATGAGTGGAATATAAGATCTAATGAGTGGAATATAAGATCTAATGAGTGGAATATAAGATCTAATGAGTGGAATATAAGATCTAATGAGTGGCATATACTGTAAGATCTAATGAATGGAATATAAGATCTAATGAGTGGAATATAAGATCTAATGAGTGGAATATAAGATCTAATGAGTGGAATATAAGATCTAATGAGTGGAATATAAGATCTAATGAGTGGAATATACTGTAAGATCTAATGAATGGAATATAAGATCTAATGAGTGGAATATAAGATCTAATGAGTGGAATATAAGATCTAATGAGTGGAATATAAGATCTAATGAGTGGAATATACTGTAAGATCTAATAAATGGAATATAAGATCTAATGAGTGGAATATATTGTAAGATCTAATGAATGGAATATAAGATCTAATGAGTGGAATATAAGATCTAATGAGTGGAATATTAGATCTAATGAGTGGAATATTAGATCTAATGAGTGGAATATTAGATCTAATGAGTGGAATATAAGATCTAATGAGTGGAATATAAGATCTAATGAGTGGAATATAAGATCTAATGAGTGGAATATACTGTAAGATCTAATGAATGGAATATAAGATCTAATGAGTGGCATATACTGTAAGATCTAATGAGTGGAATATAAGATCTAATGAGTGGAATATAAGATCTAATGAGTGGAATATAAGATCTAATGAGTGGAATATAAGATCTAATGAGTGGAATATACTGTAAGATCTAATGAGTGGAATATAAGATCTAATGAGTGGAATATAAGATCTAATGAGTGGAATATAAGATCTAATGAGTGGAATATACTGTATGATCTAATGAATGGAAAAGAAGTAGAAGAAGTTGAAAACCATCTTTCAAGGGAACATTATTCCGTTGGGGGCGTAAGAAGTAAGTGTATTCTACCTCATGTTGGAATGTGAAAAATTGGACCCTAAAGGCACAGATAATTCAGGAGCTTCAGACAACTCAAACAAGTATGGAGAGATGCATGCTGGGTATTACCCCGAAGACACAGCAGAAATAATGAATAGGTTGGGAAAGCAAACAAAACAGTCTGTGACATCATCACAAGGGTGGAGAAATTAAAGTGTCAGTGGGCTAGTCGTATGACTAAAAAGAAATGGCCATCGTTGGACACTCAAGTGCTTTCACAACTGTTTTTGAGCATTTTATAGTTGGCTCAGTGAGTAAAGACACTGACTGGCACTGAGTGTGAAGCAGGGGAGCCTGGTTCAATTCCCGGTGTCGGCTCCTTGTGACCTTGGGCGAGTCACTTTATCTCCCTGTGCCTCAGGCACCAACAACATAGACTGCAAGCTCCACAGGGCAGGGACTTGTGCCTGCAAAATCTCTCTGTAAAGCGCTACGTAAAACTAGCAGCGCTATACAAGAACATGCTATTATTATTATTATGTGGACCGGCGGTCATTACCTTCCTTGGGAACCATTGTGATCCCACGGTCTGCATAGGGATATTCCCTTTCATTTTGCTGTGTACTTTATTAGCACCTTATTGCAATTTGGTTGTTGTTCCTCACGTCTGTTTATTTAATGGTCAGTAGGTTGTGTTGCATTTTCTTTGTAGGCTTTTCTTTGATCACCGTTTGGTCTTAATCTGTCTTTTTATATTTTTTGCTGTCTTTGTTGCATTGTTCTGATAAACTTTTTGTATTTTCTTTATTGATCAGAGTGCTTTAATTGGGTTTTCTCTTCTCCTATGTTAGTTATATATATATATATATACTAGCTGAGAGACCCGGCGTTGCCCGGGATGTGAATGCGTAATAGGTAGTATTATTGATAAATCGTGGAACAATAGGTGAGTATTTGTTGTAAAGGTTGGATAATAATGTTGAAAAGAAAGATGGAATAAAATGTTAAATTGTAACCACACCACAGTACAATGTATATTTTGGTGCCATAAGTGATGTAAAAATGTGAGGCGTGTGTCCTGCTAGGGTGTGAGGCGGCGGGTGGTGCGTGGGCTGTGAGTGCTGTCTGTGAGGCGTGTGTCCTGCTAGGGTGTGAGGCGGCGGGTGGTGCGTGGGTTGTGAGTGCTGTCTGTGAGTGGGGTCCTGCTAAGGTGTGAGGCGGCGGGTGGCGCGTGGGTTGTGAGTGCTGTCTGCGAGTGGGGGTCCTGCTAGGGTGTGAGGCGGCGGGTGGCGCGTGGGTTGTGAGTGCTGTCTGTGAGTGGGGTCCTGCTAAGGTGTGAGGCGGCGGGTGGCGCGTGGGTTGTGAGTGCTGTCTGCGAGTGGGGGTCCTGCTAGGGTGTGAGGCGGCGGGTGGTGCGTGGGTTGTGAATGCTGTCTGTGAGTGTGGGTCCTGCTAGGGTGTGAGGCGGCGGGTGGCGCGTGGGTTGTGAGTGCTGTCTGTGAGTGGGGGTCCTGCTAGGGTGTGAGGCGGGGGAGAAGGGGGGAGGTGGTGGGAAGGGGGAGATGTGGTGGGAAGGGGGAGGAGGGGGAAGGTGGTGGAGGGGGGATGTGGTGGGAAGGGGGAGGAGGGGGAAGGTGGCGGGAAGGGGGAGGAGGGGGAAGGTGGTGGGAAGGGGGAGGAGGGGGAAGGTGGCGGGAAGGGGGAGGAGGGGGAAGGCTGGCGGTGAAGGGGGAGGAGGGGGAAGGTGGTGGGAAGGGGGAGGAGTGCTGTCTGTGAGTGGGGGTCCAGCTAGGGTGTGAGGCGGGGGAGAAGGGGGGAGGTGATGGGAAGGGGGAGATGTGGTGGGAAGGGGGAGGAGGGGGAAGGTGGTGGAGGGGGGATGTGGTGGGAAGGAGGAGGAGGGGGGAAGGTGGTGGGAAGGAGGAGGAGGGGGGAAGGTGGTGGGAAGGAGGAGGAGGGGGGAAGGTGGTGGGAAGGAGGAGGAGGGGGGAAGGTGGTGGGAAGGGGGAGGAGGGGGAAGGTGGTGGGAAGGGGGAGGAGGGGGAAGGTGGTGGGAGGGGGGGAGGGGGGGAGGGGGGGAGAGGGGGGGGACGGGGGGGAGGGGGGGAGGAGGGGGGGGAGGGGGGGGTGGAGGGGAGGTGAAGGGGGGGTGGAGGGGGGGTGAAGGGGGGGTGGAGGGGAGGTGAAGGGGGGGGGTGGAGGGGAGGTGATGGGGGGGAGGTAAATGGGGAGGTGAAGGGGGGGAGGTGAAGGGGGGGAGGTAAATGGGGAGGTGAAGGGGGGGGGAGGTAAATGGGGAGGTGAAGTGGGGGTGGAGGGGAGGTGAAGGGGGGGGGTGGAGGGGAGGTGATGGGGGGGAGGTAAATGGGGAGGTGAAGGGGGGGAGGTGAAGGGGGGGAGGTAAATGGGGAGGTGAAGGGGGGGGGAGGTAAATGGGGAGGTGAAGTGGGGGTGGAGGGGAGGTGAAGGGGGGGGGTGGAGGGGAGGTGATGGGGGGGAGGTAAATGGGGAGGTGAAGGGGGGGAGGTGAAGGGGGGGAGGTAAATGGGGAGGTGAAGGGGGGGGGGGTAAATGGGGAGGTGAAGTGGGGGTGGAGGGGAGGTGAAGGGGGGGAGGTAAATGGGGAGGTGAAGTGGGGGTGGAGGGGAGGTGAAGTGGAGTGAGGGGAGGTGAACGGGGGTGAGGGGAGGTGAACGGGGGTGAGGGGAGGTGAACGGGGGTGAGGGGAGGTGAAGGCCGCTCACTCACCCGTCCGGCAGGTCCCACGTGGATCTGAGGCGGGAGGCAGCGTGTTGTGGCCGCTCCCCCGCTGTGTCCCGGGTGCTCGCTCGCTCCCCCGTTGACTGTAGCGGCGCCGGGGGGGGTATTGGGGAGACACTGACACTGGAGGGGAGGTGAAGGGGGGTATGGAGGGGAGGTGAAGGGGGGGTGGAGGGGAGGGCGTGGGAGACACGGGGAGAGGAGGTGCGCGCGGGTGCTGCTAACACTATGAGCCCCGCTAATATAGGTAACACCCCCCCTACGTGTGTGTGTGTGTGTGTCTCCTTTGGCCCGTCACTCCGCCTCAGGCAAATGAGAGGTGTGCGGGGGCGGGCGGGCCAAGGGACCAATGAGATTGCCGCTAGGGACACAGGCCATGCAGACAGGCATACAGTGCTTTCAGAAATATATAGTAGATACAGCAGGGCCCCGCTTCTCGGCGCTTCGCTTCTCGGCGATCCGCTGATACGGCGGCACCAAGAAGGGGGCCGCCATCTTGGATTCTCCTTGGATTCTCAGTCGCGCATGCGCAGACCGCAGGTTGCACGCGCATACCATAGGTTGCACATGCGCAGAACTGCAAAAATGCCGGTTTGCGCATGCGCTGAAGTGAAAATCGCCAGATCCGCTTTCCGGCGATTTTCACTATACGGCGGGCCTCTGGAACGGAACCTGCCGTATATAATATATATATATATATATAAATATATGGAAAACGAACAGAAATGGGGCAAAATCCATATGGGGCAAGCACCTACAGACTATCAGCACCTAAGGAGTGCCAACTGTTCTATTTGACATATATATATATATATATATATATATATATATATATATATATATATATATATATATATAATATATATATATATATATATTATATATATATATATAAAACGAACAGAAATGTCTGCATGTCTGCTACAGACTATATATGAGAAACTGTACATAATACCGCTCTCCTCCCTATAGAAGTTTGCTGCAGGTAAAAAGATAGGCCTTACATATAGAAAAACAAAAAGAACGATTCCTGCGCTCCTACCAATTAGGCTAAGATAAAATAATATTCTCATGAAAAAGGGTATTTGGTTAAACCCTTTGGCCAAAGCATTTGTAAGCCTGCATGCCACGTCAAGGCAACCCGTTTAATGCAGGTACCTACCCTATACTGTATATATATGTAATAATTGTCCCATGGACTAGTGAAAAAAGTGTTAAAGCCCTGAAGGGGTTAAATAAAGCACGAGCTTATGTGAGTAGTGCAATTAGACTATATATACATACACATATATACAAATATATATACTGCTGTGCATATAAACATACATATGTATACACACACACCCCACTCTTGCTCTGTGCAGAGTTTCCTCCCGTGAGCCTTGTTAATTCTTCTTCCTGTCTCCGGTGCATTTAACAAGTCTCGCTACCATGGAGACAGAGCCCTGACCATGAGGGGGGGGGAGAGGGAGGTGCGGTGTTCTGCGTGGAAGGGATTGCGATGCTCTGCGGGACGCTGTAAAGGAGGGGTTAAGGGAAGTTAAGTAGGGGGTAGAGATGCCATCTGGTGGTTATGTGCAACTATAGCATATTGTTAGTTCTTGGGACACAGGTCTCTTCTGTCTGTGTGTCACTGTATCACCCTGCGGTGGGAGGAACAGACTCCATGTCCCATAGCTCCCTCCTGTCTGTGTCACTGTGTCACCCTGCGGGGGGAGGGACAGACTCCATGTCCCATAGCTCCCTCCTGTCTGTGTCACTGTGTCACCCTGCGGGGGGAGGGACAGACTCCATGTCCCATAGCTCGCTCCTCTCTTTGTCACTGTGTCACCCTGCGGTGGGAGGGACAGACTCCATGTCCCATAGCTCCCTTCTGTCTGTGTCACTGTGTCACCCTGCGGTGGGAGGGACAGACTCCATGTCCCATAGCTCCCTCCTGTCTGTCACTGTGTTACCCTGCGGGGGGAGGGACAGACCCCATGTCCCATAGCTCCCTCCTGTCTGTGTCACTGTGTCACCTTGTGGGGGGAGGAACAGACTCCATGTCCCATAGCTCCCTCCTGTCTCTGTCACTGTGTCACCCTGCGGTGGGAGGGACAGACTCCATGTCCCATAGCTCGCTCCTCTCTGTGTCACTGTGTCACCCTGCGGTGGGAGGGACAGACTCCATGTCCCATAGCTCCCTTCTGTCTGTGTCACTGTGTCACCCTGCGGTGGGAGGGACAGACTCCATGTCCCATAGCTCCCTCCTGTCTGTGTCACTGTGTCACCCTGCGGTGGGAGGGACAGACTCCGTGTCCCATAGCTCGCTCCTGTCTGTGTCACTGTGTCACCCTGCGGGGGAGGGACAGACTCCATGTCCCATAGCTCCCTCCTGTCTGTGTCACTGTGTCACCCTGCGGGGGGAGGGACAGACTCCATGTCCCATAGCTCGCTCCTCTCTTTGTCACTGTGTCACCCTGCGGTGGGAGGGACAGACTCCATGTCCCATAGCTCCCTTCTGTCTGTGTCACTGTGTCACCCTGCGGTGGGAGGGACAGACTCCATGTCCCATAGCTCCCTCCTGTCTGTCACTGTGTTACCCTGCGGGGGGAGGGACAGACCCCATGTCCCATAGCTCCCTCCTGTCTGTGTCACTGTGTCACCTTGTGGGGGGAGGAACAGACTCCATGTCCCATAGCTCCCTCCTGTCTCTGTCACTGTGTCACCCTGCGGTGGGAGGGACAGACTCCATGTCCCATAGCTCGCTCCTCTCTGTGTCACTGTGTCACCCTGCGGTGGGAGGGACAGACTCCATGTCCCATAGCTCCCTTCTGTCTGTGTCACTGTGTCACCCTGCGGTGGGAGGGACAGACTCCATGTCCCATAGCTCCCTCCTGTCTGTGTCACTGTGTCACCCTGCGGTGGGAGGGACAGACTCCGTGTCCCATAGCTCGCTCCTGTCTGTGTCACTGTGTCACCCTGCGGGGGAGGGACAGACTCCATGTCCCATAGCTCCCTCCTGTCTGTGTCACTGTGTCACCCTGCGGTGGGAGTGACAGACTCCATGTCCCATAGCTCCCTCCTGTCTGTGTCACTGTGTCACCCTGCGGGAGAGGGACAGACTCCATGTCCCATAGCTCCCTTCTGTCTGTGTCCCTTGTGTCACCCTGCGGGGGGAGGGAGAGACTCCATGTCCCATAGCTCCCTCCTGTCTGTGTCACTGTGTCACCCTGCGGGGGGAGGGACAGACTCCGTGTCCCATAGCTCCCTCCTTTCTGTGTCACTGTGTCACCCTGCGGGGGGAGGGACAGACTCCATGTCTAGAGTGACCAGATTTTCAAAATGAAAAACCGGGACACATCAAAAAATTATTTATACAACAAATTACATCACTAAAAAATAAATATTATAATGGTATTTGTGTAATAGCGTCCCCATGCAGGCTGTATTATTCATTCTCCCTCCCCGTTCTCTCTCCCTTCCTTTACCCCATTCTCTCTCCCCTTTCCTTTCCCCGCCATTCTCCCCACGCCCTCCACTCTCTCTGACCTCTCCCCACCATTCTCTCTGCGAGAGGATCGGGCGCAGACTCCACCCTGTGATGTCAAGGTTGGAAAAAGGCTCCGCCCCGTGATATTTCCCGTTATGTCAGGGTCAAGCGTAGGCTCCGCCCCACGTGATGTCAAGATTGGGCACAGGCTCCACCCCCATGACGTCACGATCGAGCACAGGCTCCGCCCCTCGTGATGTCAAAGATCAGGTGCAGGCTCCGCCCCTGGTGATGGCAGGATTGAGCGCAGGCTCCGCCCCCGAGTTGATTCAGACGTTGGTACAGCTGGTGTTGTCTTCCAGGCTAGGGGAGCGCTGCAGATCTCAGATGATATATGTGGAGACGTGGAAAAAATATAATGGTGCAGACAATAATAAAAATGTGAATCCAAACAGTAATGTGTCAGTCTCACTCACATACTTCTTCTGTTAATAGAAGGCATATCAGAGACCCATCTCTCTCTCTCATGATTCCTGAAGAAGCCATAGTGAAACGCGTAGAATCTGATGTTTGAGAGCCACCGAGTGCTAACACGGGAAGGTCCTGGCAGACTGCAGAAGCCGAGTATCCAGGGAAGCTTCTTCCGCCCTCATTCGAGTCGTCACAGGACGTGACGTAGGCGTGACGCACGCGGAAGCGGACGAGGCAGCAGTTCGAACGGCGTACACCTCATGTGCACCAGCGGCTCTCTCCCATGAACTGTTCTTTATCACAGAATGTGAGTGCATTATTTACATACGTTTATGGGATGCAATAGACCTTTCTCCACATACTACACTATTGTGCGCTCTCTTTTCTTTATTTTATTCCCTGGGAGGGAGATAAAAGGATTTAACCACACATACAGCACACCACTCAAGGATCCTCTTCCATAACAGCTGTCCACTTGAGGGTCCATGCCAAGGGCTCTTATCAGAGAGAGATGGGTCTCTGATATGCCTTCTATTAACAGAAGGAATATGTGAGTGAGACTGACACATTACTGTTTGGATTCACATTTTTATTATTGTCTGCGCCATTATATATTTTTTTTCCACTTCTCCACATATATATCATCTGAGATCTGCAGCGCTCCCCTAACCTGGAAGACAACGCTTGACTTTTGGGACCTGGACAGTCCATATTAAGGGGGTAGAGCTGCTGCATTAATTTTCACTATATTTGCACTATTCACTTGTGGTGAAAGTTATTGTCACTTTTATTATATGTTTAGTATAGCTTTAGGATTTATTCGCTGATTTTTGGGTGAAATCACTTGATATTATCATTTCACTAGAAGCGCCCGGTTCCACTTTTTCTGTTGGTACAGCTGGTGCTTAATCTGTGCCTGCTGTGCAGACCCCGCCCAGCAACAAGCCAGTGGCCTGATTCTATTATCATCTTCAGCAAACCGGCTGAGCATAGTAGTCCTTGCCCAGTGACGTCGTGCTGTCCGCGAGCACTCTGCTTTGCCTGGCCTTGTCTCGTTTTGTTTTCCAGTTACCATCTAGACCTCGGCATGGATATTGACCACTGTCTATTCTGCAACCCTCGACCTCGGCTTGGACCTCAATCCCTCTACAAACCTCAATCTCAGCTAAGTGACACTTACTATTCTCCATTCTCCAACCCTCGACCACGGCGAGTGTACCTGCACTCCTTACCTCTCTTACCTTGAACCGCCTACACGACAATTACCCTACACACCGGACAAGGCCTTGCAGCTGCAGGTCGGTGTTTCCAAATCCCCATCTCGGCCTCGCGGTCTGTCCTGCTTGTGGTGAGCACCAGTTACAGTATGTGTTCAGCTCCGCAAACATGGACCCCACTGAGGTGGGTCGAGTCCTGACCCTGCACGCCAACCTGTTCAAAAGACTGGAACAGTACCTGGATCAAAAGGACAAACATATGGATCAGATCCAGGCTGTGGTACAATCCACCGCAGACCAGGAACAGAGTGCAGCATCTAATCCTGTTCCCCCAGCAGCGACTGCCCCAGAACAAAGTCCCACCCATGGCGCTTCCCGAACATCGACTCCCTACACCTAACCGCTATGGCAGAGACCCTCTTGGCTGTCGCGGGTTCCTAAACCAATGTTTTATTCAGTTCGAACTTGCACCTTTCCGGTTTGTGTCTCAACAATCAAAAGGGGCACATATCATGTCACTGTTAACCAATGAAGTCTTAGCTTGGGCATCACCTATCTGGGAGCGAAGACCGGACCTCACAAGTAATTTATCTTTATTTACATAGCAACTCTGCAGGGCAGTGTTTCCCAACTCCAGTCCTCAGGGAACCCCAACAGGTCAGGTCTTAAGGATATCCCTGCTCCAGCACAGGTGGCTCAGTCAAAATGACTGAGCCACTGATTGACCCACCTGTGCTGGAGCAGGGAAATCCTTAAGTCCTGACCTGTTGGGGTTCCCTGAGGACTGAAGTTTGGAAACACTGCTGTAGGGTCTTCGACACTCCAGGACAGAAGGTAACGGCTTCCTCGTCCCTCCTGCATATCGCTCAAGACAGACGATCGGTGGCCCACTAAGCAGTCGAGTTCCGGACTCTCGCCGCAGAGACCGGAAAGAATGATGAAGCACTGGTCGTGGTACCCTGGCAAGGCCTTGCTGAGGATTCATCAAGGATGAACTCTCCGCACTGGAAAGACCTGCAGAATTAGAGGATCTCATCGCTCTATGCATCCGCATGGACCAACGTCTACAGGAGAGGAAAGCCGAGAAAGCCCAGCACAGCGGAGGTACTCGTTCTTTCCAGACTCACTCTGCAGCTCCCGTTATGGACAATTCCTCGGAACCTGAATAATCTATGCAGATCTCCACGACCAAAATGTCATTGAATACCTGGATGACATCATGATTTTCTCTAAATCTAGGAAAACCTAGATCATGTGATGCAGGTCCTAAAATGATTGCTGGAGACTCATCTATTCGCAAAGCTGGAGAAATGCCAATTCCATCAGCCCAGTACCTCATTTTTGAGATATATGATTTCGGCTACTGGTTTAGCCATGGATCCAGCCAAAGTGAAGGCCATTCTGGAGTGGCCACGTCCCCTCAGCCTGAAGGTGGTTCAGCGGTTTCTTGGGACTATTACCGTAGGTTTATCCAGAACTTTTCGTCCATTTTGGCTCCTATCACCGCATTAACCAAGAAAGGAGCGGATCCTTCGCAATGGTCTGCTTAGGCGGTAGAGGCATTTGATGGACTAAAAACAGCCTTCGCGTCGTCTCCGGTTCTGGTTCATCCAGATCCCGCCTTACCTTTCACCCTGGAGGTGGATGCATTGAATGTCGGGGCAGGAGCTGTGCTATCCCAGCGGAAAAACCAGAAAGCCAAGTTGCGCCCTTGTGCATTCTTCCCCAGAAAATTCTCACTCACAGAACGCAATTACAATGTGGGCAACCGAGAACTCTTGGCCATAAAAATGGCATTACAAGAATGGAGACCCTTGCTGGAGGGTACCGAAAATCTGGTCACTATACTTATATACTTACGGACCTCAAAAACCTCATGTACATCAAGGGAGCCCGTCGATTGGGGTCACAACAAGCGCGGTGATCATTATTCTTTTCTTGATTTAACTGTATTATTTCTTACTTGCCAGGTTTCAAGAATGTGAAGGCAGACACTCTTTTTGGACGAAAATTGCAGAGGACCACAAAGAACCCATTCTTCCTCCTTCGCGCATCATAACGGCGGCTACCTTTTGACTCCCTGGAATACATCCTTCAGGACCAATACCAAATCCCAGAAGGCCTCGGGTTTCTGGACGCCTTTTTCGTCTCGTCAGCCTTTCAACGGAAGATCTTGGAATGAGGCCATAGCTCCAAGAGTCCTGGTCATCCTCGAGAAAGGAGAACCGTCAAACTACTGGAATGTACTTTCTGGTGGCCCAGGATTCTGAAGGATGCTAAAAGCTTCATGGCCGCTTGTCCTACCTGTGCTCAGAGCCAAAACACCCAGGAATCATCCTACAGGGTTATTACAACATCTCCCGATCCCAGATCGGCCATGGATTCACATCTCTATGGACTTTGTTGTGGAGCTTCCCTTACCTAAGGGTATGACCATGATCCTGGTACTCGTGGATCGGTTCTCCAAGCAAGCTAATTTCATCCCTTTGAAGGGATTACCTAATGCCACTTACCTTTCCGAAGGGTTCATCAAGGAGATAGCCTGGCTTCATGGAGCTCCTCAAGTCATCGTGTTGGAACGGAGCTCTCAGTTCATTTCTAAATTCTGGCAGGCTTTTTGCCAGCAACTTGGAGTGTCCTTACACTTCTCTTCCGCCTATCACCCCCAGTCTAATGGACAAACAGAGTGAACTAACCAGTCCTTGGAGAAATACATCCATTGTTTAATCTCCGAAACTCAGGACGATTGGGCAGACCTTTTGCCATGGGCGGAATTCTCCCATAACAACAACTTGTAGAGTGAGTCATCACAGGAGTCACCATTCTTCTCCAACTATGGTTTTCATCCCTCATCTCTTTCCTCATCAGGAGCCGCATCCGGAGTCCCAGCCATGGATAACCAGATCGAGCAGATACAGGAGCTATGGGGGAAGATCCAGGAAAACCTTCGGAAAGTGGTGACCATGCAAAAGAAGCAAGCAGAGCGGCATCGTGGTGATATACTAGCATATCATCCTGGTGACAAGGTATGGCTTTCTACCAAAAACATCAGGTTAAAAGCTTCACCGTATGTGCCATCTCCCAGATTTATTGGCCCTTTCCCTATCATCGACAGGGTCAACCCGGTGGCATACCGGCTACGCCTCCCAGTCTCCATGAGGATGACATCTGTCTTCCATGTTTCCCTACTAAAACCCTGGGTGCAGGGTCCCATGTATCCTGTTCCAGTGACTCCTCTGGAACGTGTTTTAGTGGAAGGACAACAGGAGTTCGAAGTTCAGACGTTCCTGGACTCAAGGTTGTCCAGAGGGAGACTCCAGTACCTAGTCCATTGGAGGGGGTTTGGTCCTGAAGAACGTTCCTGGATTCCCAGGCACTGACTTCATGCTCCTCGTCAACCAGAGATAACACAGATTCTCCCTCCAACTGCAGTGAACATGGCTGCCGCCGCGTTGCCATGGCAACTGGACGCTACGCGGCGTCACGTTGCCATGGCAATGCGGCGCCGCGCAGCATCATGACGTCACGTAGTGTCTGGTTGCCATGGCAAAGCGCGTCACATGACGCCGCACAGCCATGTTCAGTGCAGTTGGAGGGGGAATTGCAGCAGGGCGCCGGGAGGCGCCATCGCACCAAGTAAGGGGTTTTTTTCCCTCCGAGTTGGCCTTCAGTAGAAGGTGGCAACCCTGGCTGTGTATACATGTCATGGTGTAGGTCTGTGTGTGTGTGTGTAAGGGAGGCTGGCACTGCTGCTGCCCGCGCTGTACTGTACCACTGCTGTGTATGCGTGTGAAGTAATTCATTCATGTGTGTGAGCAGGAGTCTGGCAAAGCTGCTGTCTGCACTATGCCCGTGCTGTGTATACAGTGAGGGTGTATTAGTGTGTGAGGGGGAGGCTGGCACTGCCACTGCCCGTGCTGTGTATACAGTAAGGGTGTATTAGTGTGTGAGGGGGAGGCTGGCACTGCCCGTGCTGTGTATACAGTGAGGGTGTATTAGTGTGTGAGGGGAAGGCTGGCACTGCCACTGCCCGTGCTGTGTATACAGTAAGGGTGTATTAGTGTGTGAGGGGGAGGCTGGCACTGCCCGTGCTGTGTATACAGTGAGGGTGTATTAGTGTGTGAGGGGGAGGCTGGCACTGCCCGTGCTGTGTATACAGTGAGGGTGTATTAGTGTGTGAGGGGGAGGCTGGCACAGTGTTGTGCACAGTGTAGGAGTGTGTGAGGGGGAGGCTGGCACAGCGCTGTGCACAGTGTAGGAGTGTGTGTGAGGGGGGAGGCTGGCACAGCGCTGTGCACAGTGTAGTAGTATGTGAGGGGGAGGCTGGCACAGCGCTGTGCACAGTGTAGGCGTGTGTGTGAGGGGGGAGGCTGGCACAGCGCTGTGCACAGTGTAGGAGTGTGTGAGGGGGAGTCTGGCACAGCACTGTGCACAGTGTAGGAGTGTGTGAGGGGGGAGGCTGGCACAGCGCTGTGCACAGTGTAGGAGTGTGTGAGGGGGGAGGCTGGCACAGCGCTGTGCACAGTGTAGGAGTGTGTGAGGGGGGAAGCTGGCACAGCGCTGTACACAGTGTAGGAGTGTGTGTGAGGGGAAGCTGGCACAGCGCTGTACACAGTGTAGGAGTGTGTGAGGGGGGAGGCTGGCACAGCGCTTTGCACAGTGTAGGAGTGTGTGAGGGGGGAGGCTGGCACAGCGCTGTACACAGTGTAGGAGTGTGTGAGGGGGGAGGCTGGCACAGCGCTGTGCACAGTGTAGGAGTGTGTGAGGGGGGAGGCTGGCACAGCGCTGTGCACAGTGTAGGAGTGTGTGAGGGGGAGGCTGGCACAGCGCTGTGCACAGTGTAGGAGTGTGTGAGGGGGAGGCTGGCACAGCGCTGTGCACAGTGTAGCAGTGTGTGAGGGGGAGGCTGGCACAGCGCTGTGCACAGTGTAGGAGTGTGTGAGGGGGGAGGCTGGCACAGCGCTGTGCACAGTGTAGGAGTGTGTGAGGGGGAGGCTGGCACAGCGCTGTGCACAGTGTAGGAGTGTGTGAGGGGGAGGCTGGCACAGCGCTGTGCACAGTGTAGGAGTGTGTGTGAGAGGGAGGCTGGCACAGCGCTGTGCACAGTGTAGGAGTGTGTGAGGGGGAGTCTGGCACAGCGCTGTGCACAGTGTAGGAGTGTGTGAGGGGGGAGGCTGGCACAGCGCTGTGCACAGTGTAGTAGTGTGTGTGAGGGGCGAGGCTGGCACAGCGCTGTGCACAGTGTAGTAGTGTGTGTGAGGGGCGAGGCTGGCACAGCGCTGTGCACAGTGTAGGAGTGTGTGAGGAGGAGGCTGGCACAGCGCTGTGCACAGTGTAGGAGTGTGTGAGGGGGAGGCTGGCACAGCGCTGTGCACAGTGTAGGAGTGTGTGAGGGGGGAGGCTGGCACAGTGCTGTGCACAGTGTAGGAGTGTGTGAGGGGGAGGCTGGCACAGCGCTGTGCACAGTGTAGGAGTGTGTGAGGGGGAGGCTGGCACAGCGCTGTGCACAGTGTAGAAGTGTGTGAGGGGGAGGCTGGCACAGCGCTGTGCACAGTGTAGGAGTGTGTGAGGGGGGAGGCTGGCACAGTGCTGTGCACAGTGTAGGAGTGTGTGAGGGGGAGGCTGGCACAGCGTTGTGCACAGTGTAGGAGTGTGTGAGGGGGAGGCTGGCACAGCGCTGTGCACAGTGTAGGAGTGTGTGAGGGGGAGGCTGGCACAGCGCTGTGCACAGTGTAGGAGTGTGTGAGGGGGAGGCTGGCACAGCGCTGTGCACAGTGTAGGAGTGTGTGAGGGGGGAGGCTGGCACAGCACTGTGCACAGTGTAGGAGTGTGTGAGGGGGAGGCTGGCACAGCGCTGTGCACAGTGTAGGAGTGTGTGTGAGGGGGAGGCTGGCACAGCGCTGTGCACAGTGTAGGAGTGTGTGAGGAGGGAGGCTGGCACAGCGCTGTGCACAGTGTACGAGTGTGTGAGGGGGAGGCTGGCACAGCGCTGTACACAGTGTAGGAGTGTGTGAGAGGGAGGCTGGCACAGTGCTGTGCACAGTGTAGGAGTGTGTGAGGGGGAGGCTGGCACAGCGCTGTGCACAGTGTAGGAGTGTGTGCGGGGGGAGGCTGGCACAGCGCTGTGCACAGTGTAGGAGTGTGAGGGGGGGAGGCTGGCACAGCGCTGTGCACAGTGTAGGAGTGTGTGAGGGGGAGGCTGGCACAGCGCTGTGCACAGTGTAGGAGTGTGTGAGGGGGAGGCTGGCACAGTGCTGTGCACAGTGTAGGAGTGTGTGAGGGGGAGGCTGGCACAGCGCTGTGCACAGTGTAGGAGTGTGTGAGGGGGAGGCTGGCACAGCGCTGTGCACAGTGTAGGAGTGTGTGAGGGGGAGGCTGGCACAGCGCTGTGCACAGTGTACGAGTGTGTGAGGGGGAGGCTGGCACAGCGCTGTACACAGTGTAGGAGTGTGTGAGGGGGAGGCTGGCACAGCGCTGTGCACAGTGTAGGAGTGTGTGAGGGGGAGGCTGGCACAGCGCTGTGCACAGTGTAGGAGTGTGTGAGGGGGAGGCTGGCACAGCGTTGTGCACAGTGTAGGAGTGTGTGAGGGGGGAGGCTGGCACAGTGCTGTGCACAGTGTAGGAGTGTGTGAGGGGGGAGGCTGGCACAGCGCTGTGCACAGTGTAGGAGTGTGTGAGGGGGAGGCTGGCACAGCGCTGTGCACAGTGTAGGAGTGTGTGAGGGGGAGGCTGGCACAGCGCTGTGCACAGTGTAGGAGTGTGTGAGGGGGAGGCTGGCACAGCGCTGTGCACAGTGTAGGAGTGTGTGAGGGGGAGGCTGGCACAGCGCTGTGCACAGTGTAGGAGTGTGTGAGGGGGAGGCTGGCACAGCGCTGTGCACAGTGTAGGAGTGTGTGAGGGGGGAGGCTGGCACAGCGCTGTGCACAGTGTAGGAGTGTGTGAGGGGGAGGCTGGCACAGCGCTGTGCACAGTGTAGGAGTGTGTGAGGGGAGGCTGGCACAGCACTGTGCACAGTGTAGGAGTGTGTGAGGGGGAGGCTGGCACAGCGCTGTGCACAGTGTAGGAGTGTGTGTGAGGGGGAGGCTGGCACAGTGCTGTGCACAGTGTAGGAGTGTGTGAGGGGGGAGGCTGGCACAGCGCTGTGCACAGTGTAGGAGTGTGTGAGGGGGGAGGCTGGCACAGCGCTGTGCACAGTGTAGGAGTGTGTGAGGGGGAGGCTGGCACAGCGCTGTGCACAGTGTAGGAGTGTGTGAGTGGGAGGCTGGCACAGCGCTGTGCACAGTGTAGGAGTGTGTGTGAGGGGGGAGGCTGGCACAGCGCTGTGCACAGTGTAGGAGTGTGTGAGGGGGGAGGCTGGCACAGCGCTGTGCACAGTGTAGGAGTGTGTGAGGGGGAGGCTGGCACAGCGCTGTGCACAGTGTAGGAGTATGTGAGGGGGGAGGCTGGCACAGCGCTGTGCACAGTGTAGGAGTGTGTGAGGGGGAGGCTGGCACAGCGCTGTGCACAGTGTAGGAGTGTGTGAGGGGGAGGCTGGCACAGCGCTGTGCACAGTGTAGGAGTGTGTGAGGGGGAGGCTGGCACAGCACTGTGCACAGTGTAGGAGTATGTGAGGGGGAGGCTGGCACAGCGCTGTGCACAGTGTAGGAGTGTGTGAGGGGGAGGCTGGCACAGCGTTGTGCACAGTGTAGGAGTGTGTGTGAGGGGGAGGCTGGCACAGCGCTGTGCACAGTGTAGGAGTGTGTGAGGGGGGAGGCTGGCACAGCGCTGTGCACAGTGTAGGAGTGTGTGAGGGGGGAGGCTGGCACAGCGCTGTGCACAGTGTAGTAGTGTGTGTGAGGGGGGAGGCTGGCACAGCGCTGTGCACAGTGTAAGAGTGTGTGAGGGGGAGGCTGGCACAGCGCTGTGCACAGTGTAGGAGTGTGTGAGGGGGGAGGCTGGCACAGCGCTGTGCACAGTGTAGTAGTGTGTGTGAGGGGGGAGGCTGGCACAGCGCTGTGCACAGTGTAGGAGTGTGTGAGGGGGGAGGCTGGCACAGCGCTGTGCACAGTGTAGGAGTGTGTGAGGGGGAGTCTGGCACAGCGCTGTGCACAGTGTAGAAGTGTGTGAGGGGGGAGGCTGGCACAGCGCTGTGCACAGTGTAGGAGTGTGTGAGGGGGAGGCTGGCACAGCACTGTGCACAGTGTAGGAGTGTGTGAGGGGGAGGCTGGCACAGCGCTGTGCACAGTGTAGGAGTATGTGAGGGGGAGGCTGGCACAGCGCTGTGCACAGTGTAGGAGTGTGTGAGGGGAGGCTGGCACAGCGCTGTGCACAGTGTAGCAGTGTGTGAGGGGGAGGCTGGCACAGCACTGTGCACAGTGTAGAGTGTGTGTGAGGGGGAGGCTGGCACAGCGCTGTGCACAGTGTAGGAGTGTGTGAGGAGGGGAGGCTGGCACAGCGCTGTGCACAGTGTAGCAGTGTGTGAGGGGGAGGCTGGCACAGCACTGTGCACAGTGTAGGAGTGTGTGTGAGGGGGAGGCTGGCACAGCGCTGTGCACAGTGTAGGAGTGTGTGAGGAGGGAGGCTGGCACAGCGCTTTGCACAGTGTAGGAGTATGTGAGGGGGGAGGCTGGCACAGCGCTGTGCACAGTGTAGGAGTGTGTGAGGGGGAGGCTGGCACAGCACTGTGCACAGTGTAGGAGTGTGTGAGGGGGAGGCTGGCACAGCGCTGTGCACAGTGTAGGAGTGTGTGTGAGGGGGGAGGCTGGCACAGCGCTGTGCACAGTGTAGGAGTGTGTGAGGGGGGAGGCTGGCACAGCGCTGTGCACAGTGTAGGAGTGTGTGAGGGGGAGGCTGGCACAGCGCTGTGCACAGTGTAGGAGTGTGTGAGGGGGAGGCTGGCACAGCGCTGTGCACAGTGTAGGAGTGTGTGAGGGGGAGGCTGGCACAGCGCTGTGCACAGTGTAGGAGTGTGTGAGGGGGGAGGCTGGCACAGCGCTGTGCACAGTGTAGGAGTGTGTGAGGGGGAGGCTGGCACAGCGCTGTGCACAGTGTAGGAGTGTGTGAGGGGGGAGGCTGGCACAGCGCTGTGCACAGTGTAGGAGTGTGTGAGGGGGGAGGCTGGCACAGCGCTGTGCACAGTGTAGGAGTGTGTGAGGGGGGAGGCTGGCACAGCGCTGTGCACAGTGTAGGAGTGTGTGAGGGGGAGGCTGGCACAGCGCTGTGCACAGTGTAGTAGTGTGTGTGAGGGGGGAGGCTGGCACAGCGCTGTGCACAGTGTAGGAGTGTGTGAGGGGGAGGCTGGCACAGCGCTGTGCACAGTGTAGGAGTGTGTGAGGGGGGAGGCTGGCACAGCGCTGTGCACAGTGTAGGAGTGTGTGAGGGGGAGGCTGGCACAGCGCTGTGCACAGTGTAGGAGTGTGTGAGGGGGGAGGCTGGCACAGCGCTGTGCACAGTGTAGGAGTGTGTGAGGGGGGAGGCTGGCACAGCGCTGTGCACAGTGTAGGAGTGTGTGAGGGGGGAGGCTGGCACAGCGCTGTGCACAGTGTAGGAGTGTGTGAGGGGGGGAGGCTGGCACAGCGCTGTGCACAGTGTAGGAGTGTGTGAGGGGGGAGGCTGGCACAGCGCTGTGCACAGTGTAGGAGTGTGTGAGGGGGAGGCTGGCACAGCGCTGTGCACAGTGTAGGAGTGTGTGAGGGGGTAGGCTGGCACAGCGCTGTGCACAGTGTAGGAGTGTGTGAGGGGGAGGCTGGCACAGCGCTGTGCACAGTGTAGGAGTGTGTGAGGGGGGAGGCTGGCACAGCGCTGTGCACAGTGTAGGAGTGTGTGAGGGGGAGGCTGGCACAGCGCTGTGCACAGTGTAGGAGTGTGTGAGGGGGGAGGCTGGCACAGCGCTGTGCACAGTGTAGGAGTGTGCGAGGGGGGAGGCTGGCACAGCGCTGTGCACAGTGTAGGAGTGTGTGAGGGGGAGGCTGGCACAGCGCTGTGTACAGTGTAGGAGTGTGTGAGGGGGGAGGCTGGCACAGCGCTGTGTACAGTGTAGGAGTGTGTGAGGGGGAGGCTGGCACAGCGCTGTGCACAGTGTAGGAGTGTGTGAGGGGGAGGCTGGCACAGCGCTGTGCACAGTGTAGGTGTGTGTGAGGGGGGAGGCTGGCACAGCGCTGTGCACAGTGTAGGAGTGTGCGAGGGGGGAGGCTGGCACAGCGCTGTGCACAGTGTAGGAGTGTGTGAGGGGGAGGCTGGCACAGCGCTGTGCACAGTGTAGGAGTGTGTGAGGGGGAGGCTGGCACAGCGCTGTGCACAGTGTAGGAGTGTGTGAGGGGGGAGGCTGGCACAGCGCTGTGTACAGTGTAGGAGTGTGTGAGGGGGAGGCTGGCACAGCGCTGTGTACAGTGTAGGAGTGTGTGAGGGGGAGGCTGGCACAGCGCTGTGCACAGTGTAGGAGTGTGTGAGGGGGAGGCTGGCACAGCGCTGTGTACAGTGTAGGAGTGTGTGAGGGGGAGGCTGGCACAGCGCTGTGCACAGTGTAGGAGTGTGTGAGGGGGGAGGCTGGCACAGCGCTGTGCACAGTGTAGGAGTGTGTGAGGGGGA
>NC_134502.1:17243922-17324154 GCF_040206685.1 Ascaphus truei
CCGTGGCGACCTCCTCATGGCCGAACAAGGCAGGTCGGGATTGGGAGCGGGACTAGGTGGCGAGTAGATTTTTGGGTGATTTGTCAACCACTATATATATATATATATATATATATATATATATATATATATATATATATATATATATACACATTATATATATATATATATATATACACATTATATATATATATATATATATGTATATATATATATATATATATATATATATATATATATATATATCACGTGTGTGCATCTATACATTTGTATATAAGTAGGTGTATATATCTGTATCTATCCATGTGGGTGTATGTTTCTTCATCTTTTATGGAAATATATATATGTGTGTGGGTGTGTATGTATGTATGTATGTATGTATGTATATATACATACACACATACACATATATATAGAAACACGGTTATACACACGCATATATATGTAGGTACGTATCTGTGTCTACATATGTAAATACCTGTGTGTGGGAGGTGCAGGCAGCAGCCGGCTTTCCTGCATAATTAATTCCTCTAGGACTAGACAGGCCAAAATACTGAGCTTGATACGACTATGTATCAACAGAGCCCAGCACCTCAAGGATGAGCCACGGATACCGAGCCTACCACCTCAAGGGTTGTACAGGAATACAGAGCGTGGCACCTCTAGGGCTAGGCAGGGATAGAGCCTGGCACCTCTGGGACTCGACAGGGGAGACAGAGCCTGAAACCTCTAGGACTGTAAAGGGATACAGAACCTAGCACCTCTAGGGCTGGATGTGTGCTACGAGCCTGGCACCACTAGAACTGTGCAGGGATACAGAGCCTGGCACCTCTAGGGCTCGACAGTGACCTCTGACCTCTCCTCCCGCAGTTCAATACAAGATGGACCCGTCCTGCAACGGCCAGGGGGGGGACACAAAGAGACCTCTAGCCACGAGACCCTCTGTTCCTAGAGGGGCAAAACCTGGGACCCCCTCCCAGTCTCCTAGGGGCGCCACGGATACCCCTAGACCAGCAACCACTAGGACTGCCGGTGAGTGCCTTATTGCTTTTGTAACATGTTATTAAGGTAACCCAGCTCCTGAGTGCCTTATAGCCCTTGTAACATCTGATTAGGGTAACCCAGCTCCTGAGTGCCTTATAGCCCTTGTAACATCTGATTAGGGTAACCCAGCTCCTGAGTGCCCTAGTAACATCTTCTTGGGGTAACCCAGCTCTGAGTGCCTTATTGCCCTTGTAACATCTTCTTGGGGTAACCCAGCTCCTGAGTGCCTTATTGCTTTTGTAAAATCTGATTAGGGTAACCCAGCTCCTGAGTGCCCTAGTAACATCTTCTTGGGGTAACCCAGCTTCTGAGTGCTTTATTGCCCTTGTAACATCTTCTTGGGGTAACCCAGCTCCGGAGTGCATTATTGCCCCTGTAATATCTTACTGGGGTAACCCAGCTCCTGAATGCCTTCTTGCCCCAGTAATATAGCCATTATTTGTTTTAAAGGAACAGAGTCAAGGCCTGCGACTACTAAAGTGACACCGGGGTCAAAAGGAGCGACCACCTCAAAGACCAGCGCGGGCAGGTAAGGGATGTACAAAGCACGGTATACAGGGATAAACACAGAGCAGGGGGGAGGGGGGTTGTGTGTGTGTGTGTATATATATATATATATATATATATATATACACACACACACACACACACACACACACACACACACACACACACACACTTTACTGTGGAGGTGTTTTGTCACTTTTTTTACCCACCATAACTTAACTAAGTGTGGTGAAACCTATCCTAAGGCCGTGCGTATTGTGCCCGCAACGGGTGACGTCGCCCAAAAACAAATGCTTTGCCGCCGCCGCGTGCGCTTATAGTAAGCGTGGCGGCGACAATGCGACGGAGCGATGCCGCGTCCCGTTTTTTTGGAAGCTGGCAATATTTCATTTTTCAAGGGCTGTCGCCTCATGTGACAGCCCCTGAACCAATCAAATGCCAGTAAGCCTGCGCCGCCGCCGCCGCAAAGCAAAATATAACTTTCGCTAGCGACGACGGGGGACTTCACCCATCGCGTCGCCCGTCGTGGACCCTATACGCGTGGCCTACGCTTCATTTTGCAAAGCCAGTATAACCAACCCCACACTGATGAGACCTATTAAGGTCGAAACAGTCTGTCTGTGAGTGGGTTTACGGGCTATGCCTCTTAACCCAGGCTGTGCTCAAAAGCTGTGCAATGCAGCAAGCATAAGCTTATAGGGGACCATGTCATATGGTTTTTAAGCAAAAGGCAGCACTGTGTGCTCATTTGCATGTTATTTCCCAGAATCCCTTGCTGCAGTGGAAGCAGTCTGTGCTGGGGGATAATAGTGAAAGGCGGGGTTGCAGACCTGTCTAATACTTGCAAATGAGCACACAGTAATATTTCCATTTTCTATATATAAAAAAAATATAATATATATATATATATATATATATATAAAATAAGTAATAATATAAGATATGGTGAGTGAAAAAGGCAACAACATATGCTTGTAATACTCAATAAAATTTAAGTTATAAAAAAAAACCTCCACCGTTAGCATATAGCCAATAAAGAATATCACTTGTAAGCACATTCACATGTCTTAGACAGGTCTGCAACCCTGCAAAAGGTGACACACTGTGTGCTCATTTGAATGTCATTTCCCAGAATCCCTTGCTGCAGTGGGAGCTCTGTGTGCTAGGCGGTAATGGTGAAAGGCGGGGTCGCAGACCTGTCTAAGACATGTGAATGTGCTCACAAGTGATATTCTTTATTGGATATATACATATATATATATACATATATAAAAAATAGATTTTACCAGATTGGAGTCCGGAAAAAACGAGACAGCACACAGTCCAGTAGTTCCAAAAAAGTTGTATTCAGAGTAACATGGCACCACCTCCAACGTTTCGATCACCCAAGCGTGACCTTCCTCAGGCACGTCCCTGAGAAAGGTCACGCTTGGGTGATCGAAACGTTGGAGGTGGTGCCATGTTACTCTGAATACAACTTTATTGGAACTACTGGACTGTGTGCTGTCTCGTTTTTTCCGGACTCCAATCTGGTAAAATCTATTTTTTACATGTGCATATGGGACAAGCATCAGCATTTTTTATTTGTTTACAGTGTGCCAACTGAGTGTGATTTTTTCATATATACATATATACATATATATATATAGGAAAGGAAATAGGTGTCACAGTACTACAGGATGTGAAAACATATTGCATAAATGGGACACAATGGTGGCTGCAAACCTGAGTGGGTCAGACGCTGGACCTCCTTCCTCGTATACGGACACATTGTTTACCTCGCAGGACTTATTCCTGCGCTGGACCAGCACCAACTTCCTATCTAGGAAGGGATTACATTTGCTCCAGGGCCATCCCGCGTTCCCGTGGCCGAGTACTGCGCTATCTACATTACTCACATGGCTACATTTGGACATTTGATACAGGACATTATATCCTTTGTTTTCCATCATGGGGCTGTTACATTCAGTGATCTGTGCGCCCATTTCCCTGTGAGCTTCTCCTATCACGCTTATAGTGCTTATGTGTTTGCAACCTATAGACCTGCAAGACACACCATGATTTAGACTTTTGTCTTGTTTGCACCCACCATTGCGTCCTATCTATGCATAATGTTTTCACATCCTGTAGTACTCTGGTAGGGGTTCTTGTGTTATATATGGTTATCGAGCAGTAGCACTACTTTTGATTAGTCCACCTGGTTTGTTTTTTTTACTATTTGTCTTGATGACTGGCATGTGTGTGTATATGTATATGTATATCTATCTATCTATCTATCTATATATATATATATATATATATATATATATATATATACAGTGTTCGACAAACCTATACATTTGCACGCCCCGGGCGAGTGGATTTAACATCGTGGCGAGCTCCTATTGGCCCAAGCAGCACATGTATGGTACTAGGTGGCGAGTAGATTTTTTTGTTCGGCGAGTAGATTTTTTGGTGATTTATCGACCAGTGTGTGTGTGTGTGTGTGTGTGTGTGTGTGTGTGTGTGTGTGTGTGTGTGTGTGTGTGTGTGTGTGTGTGTGTGTGTGTGTGTGTGTGTGTGTGTGTGTGTGTGTGTGTGTGTGTGTGTGTGTGTGTGTGTGTGTGTCTATATATATATATATATATATATATATCTTTACCGGGCAGACCCTTCTCAGTAGGCTTTCCAGAAAGAATGCGACAGCACACAAATTAATCCAATTTCAAGGGAGTGCCTTGAGAAAGTACATGTGTATGTGTGTGTATATATATATATTTATTTATTTATTATGTATATGTCTTTCTCATATCCAGGACAGTCACCACATCTCCTAAGAGACCTGGTGCAGTGACAGAGAGAGGTGAGACAACCCCATCCCCACCGCAGGGTGACAGTGACACAGACAGGAGGGAGCTATGGGACACGGGGTCTGTCCCTCCCCCTGCAGGGTGACACAGTGACACCGACAGGAGGGAGCTATGGGACATGGAGTCTGTCCCTCCCCCCCCTGGGTGACACAGTGACACAGACAGGAGGGAGCTATGGGACATGGAGTCTGTCCCTCCCACCGCAGGGTGACACAGTGACACAGACAGGAGGGAGCTATGGGACATGGAGTCTGTCCCTCCCCCCGCAGGGTGACAGTGACACAGACAGGAGGGAGCTATGGGACATGGAGTCTGTCCCTCCCACCGCAGGGTGACACAGTGACAGACAGGAGGGAGCTATGGGACATTGATTCTGTCTCTCCCCCCGCAGGGTGACAGTGACACAGACAGGAGGGAGCTATGGGACATGGAGTCTGTCCCTCCCACCGCAGGGTGACACAGTGACAGACAGGAGGGAGCTATGGGACATTGATTCTGTCTCTCCCCCCGCAGGGTGACACAGTGACACAGACAGGAGGGAGCTATGGGAAATGGTGTCTGTCCCTCCCCCCGCAGGGTGACACAGACAGGAGGGAGATGTGGGACATGGAGTCTGTCCCTCTCCCGCAGGGTGACACAGTGACGCAGACAGAAGGGAGCTATAGGACATGGAGTCTGTCCCTCCCTCCGCCGGGTGACACAGTCAGGAGGGAGCTATGGGACATGGAGTCGGTCCCTCCCCACCGCAGGGTGACACAGTGACACAGACAGCTATGGGACATGGAGTCTGTCCCTCCCCACCGCAGGGTGACACAGTGACACAGACAGCTATGGGACATGGAGTCTGTCCCTCCCCCCGCAGGGTGACACAGTGACACAGACAGGAGGGAGCTATGGGACATGGAGTCTGTCCCTCCCACCGCAGGGTGATACAGTGACACAGACAGGAGGGAGCTATGGGACATGGAGTCTGTCCCTCCCACCGCAGGGTGACACAGACAGGAGGGAGCTATGGGACATGGAGTCTGTCCCTCCCCCGCAGGGTGACAGTGACACAGACAAGAGGGAGCTATGGGACATGGAGCCTGTCCCTCCCACCGCAGGGTGACACAGTGACACAGACAGGAGGGAGCTATGGGACATGGAGTCTGTCCCTCCCCCCGCAGGGTGACACAGTGACACAGACAGGAGGGAGCTATGGGACATGGAGCCTGTCCCTCCCCCCGCAGGGTGACACAGTCAGGAGGGAGCTATGGGACATGGAGTCTGTCCCTCCCACCGCAGGATGACACAGTGACACAGACAGGAGGGAGCTATGGGACATGGAGTCTGTCCCTCCGCCCGCAGGGTGACACAGTGACACAGACAGGAGGGAGCTATGGGACATGGAGCCTGTCCCTCTCCCCGTAGGGTGACACAGTGACACAGACAGGAGGGAGCTATGGGACATGGAGTCTGTCCCTCCCACCGCAGGGTGACATGGTGACACAGACAGGAGGGAGCTATGGGACATGGAGTCTGCCCCTCCCCCCGCAGGGTAACACAGTGACAGACAGGAGGGAGCTATGGGACATGGAGTCTGTCCCTCCCTCCACAGGGTGACACAGTGACACAGACAGGAGGGAGCTATGGGACATGGAGTCTGTCATTCCCCCCGCAGGGTGACACAGACAGGAGGGAGCTATGGGACACGGAGTCTGTCCCTCCCCCCGCAGGGTGACACAGTGACACAGACAGGAGGGAGCTATGGGACACGGAGTCTGTCCCTCCCCCGCAGGGTGACACAGTGACACAGACAGGAGGGAGCTATGGGACATGGAGTCTGTCCCTCCCCCCGCAGGGTGACACAGTGACACAGACAGGAGGGAGCTATGGGACATGGAGTCTGTCCCTACCCCCGCAGGGTGACACAGTGACACAGACAGGAGGGCGCTATGGGACATGGAGTCTGTCCCTCCCCCCGCAGGGTGACACAGTGACACAGACAGGAGGGAGCTATGGGACATGGAGTCTGTCCCTCCCCCCGCAGGGTGACACAGTGACACAGACAGGAGGGAGCTATGGGACATGGAGTCTGTCCCTCCCCCCGCAGGGTGACACAGTGACACAGACAGGAGGGAGCTATGGGACATGGAGTCTGTCCCTCCCCCCGCAGGGTGACACAGTGACACAGACAGGAGGGAGCTATGGGACATGGAGTCTGTCCCTCCCCCGCAGGGTGACACAGTGACACAGACGGGAGCTATGGGACATGGAGTCTGTCCCTCCCCCCGCAGGGTGACACAGTCAGGAGGGAGCTATGGGACATGGAGTCTGTCCCTCCCCCCGCAGGGTGACAAAGTCAGGAGGGAGCTATGGGACATGGAGTCTGTCCCTCCCCCCGCAGGGTGACACAGACAGGAGGGAGCTATGGGACATGGAGTCTGTCCCTCCCACCGCAGGGTGACACAGTCAGGAGGGAGCTATGGGACATGGAGTCTGTCCCTCCCACCGCAGGGTGACACAGTGAAACAGACAGGAGGGAGCTATGGGACATGGAGTCTGTCCCTCCCACCGCAGGGTGACACAGTGACACAGACAGGAGGGAGCTATGGGACATGGAGTCTGTCCCTCCCACCGCAGGATGACACAGTGACACAGACAGGAGGGAGCTATGGGACATGGAGCCTGTCCCTCTCCCCGCAGGGTGACACAGTGACACAGACAGGAGGGAGCTATGGGACATGGAGCCTGTCCCTCCCCCCGCAGGGTGACACAGTCAGGAGGGAGCTATGGGACATGGAGTCTGTCCCTCCCACCGCAGGATGACACAGTGACACAGACAGGAGGGAGCTATGGGACATGGAGCCTGTCCCTCTCCCCGCAGGGTGACACAGTGACACAGACAGGAGGGAGCTATGGGACATGGAGTCTGTCATTCCCCCCGCAGGGTGACACAGACAGGAGGGAGCTATGGGACATGGAGTCTGCCCCTCCCCCCGCAGGGTAACACAGTGACAGACAGGAGGGAGCTATGGGACATGGAGTCTGTCATTCCCCCCGCAGGGTGACACAGACAGGAGGGAGCTATGGGACACGGAGTCTGTCCCTCCCCCCGCAGGGTAACACAGTGACAGACAGGAGGGAGCTATGGGACACGGAGTCTGTCCCTCCCCCGCAGGGTGACACAGTGACACAGACAGGAGGGAGCTATGGGACATGGAGTCTGTCCCTCCCCCCGCAGGGTGACACAGTGACACAGACAGGAGGGAGCTATGGGACATGGAGTCTGTCCCTCCCCCCGCAGGGTGACACAGTGACACAGACAGGAGGGAGCTATGGGACATGGAGTCTGTCCCTACCCCCGCAGGGTGACACAGTGACACAGACAGGAGGGCGCTATGGGACATGGAGTCTGTCCCTCCCCCGCAGGGTGACAGTGACACAGACAGGAGGGAGCTATGGGACATGGAGTCTGTCCCTCCCCCCGCAGGGTGACACAGTGACACAGACGGGAGCTATGGGACATGGAGTCTGTCCCTCCCCCCGGAGGGTGACACAGTGACACAGACAGAAGGAAGCTATGGGACATGGAGTCTGTCCCTCCCCCCGGAGGGTGACACAGTGACACAGACAGGAGGGAGCTATGTCCAAGATGGTGATTCTCCTTTCTTTCAGACCAGGCACCTCTCACCAAACCTTCACCTAATCAGATGGCTCCTCTCCGGGGAGGGATGAGCGGGCAACGGCAGGTGACAGACCCCCCTGCCACAAAACCTGGAGGACCCCAAAAATCCATGGGGCGTGACAAGGACCCTAAATCTGCCCTTGCGCGGGATGGAGAGCCCGTGTTACCCACAAGAGCAAATGGAGGCGACAGGAAAGAGGCCGGGGTGGCGTTGGGACGTGGGGCAGTGCCACGGGGGAAGGCCCAGTGCCTGGGGCCTGTGGGCTCTGTTTCTGTGGCAGTGAAACCAGTTAAAACTACATCTGCATCAGTTCAACCAATAAGCATGGCATATGTGCCAGCCAAACCAGTAAAAACTCAATCAGCTCCAGTTAAACCAGTAACCACTGCGTCTGTGCCAGCAAAACCGCTTAAGACTCCATCTGTACTAGGTAAACCAGTAACAACTGCATACGTGCCAGTTAAACCAGTGAAAACTGCAACTGGACCAGGTAAACCAGTAAAAACTGCAGCTGAGCCAGGTAAACCAGTAAAAACTGCATCTGGGCCAGTTAAACCAGTAAAAACTGCATCTGGGCCAGTTAAACCAGTAAAAACTGCATCTGAGCCAGGAAAACCAGTAAAAACTGCATCTGCGCCAGGTAAACCAGTAAAAACTGCATCTGGGCCAGGTAAACCAGTAAAAACTGCATCTGAGCCAGGTAAACCAGTAAGAACTGCATCTGAGCCAGGTAAACCAGTAAAAACTGCATCTGGGCCAGTTAAACCAGTAAGCTGTGAGTCTCTGGCAGTCGATCCATTAAGAATTCCAGTAAAGACACCAGTGGAAGGAGGAATTTTACCAATAATGCCACCGGAACCAGTAAAGCCTTCAATGGAACCAGTGAAATCTCCATTGGTACCAGTGAATACACCACAGGAAGCAGTAAGTATTTCAGTGATACCAGAAAGCACTGCTTTTTCACTAGTACAAATACCAGTGGAACCAGGACAATCCACAGTGAGGCTAGAAAATACATCAGCTGAGCCTGTAAAAGTTCCAGTGACACCAGTAAAAACACCAGTGCGAGAAATAAGTATCCCAGTAGAAGCAGTAGGTAAGGAATTTGAAGCAGAAATAAGCCAAGTAAAATCTCCAGCAGGATCAATAAATAAATCTCCTAGACCAGTTATGTTACAAGAAGAACAAGCAAACAGTCTACTGGAATCAGTAAACAAGTCCACTGCGAAACCCGTAAACACAGCATCAGAATCAATACAGAGAGTAATGGGACCAGCGAATTCTACAGTGGAACCAGTAAAATCATTAGTAGAGCCAGAGAAATATTCAGTGGAACCAGGGAAATCTTCAGTAGATCCAGTAAAATCTCCAGAGGAACCACTGAAATATCATTTGAAACAAGTGCAATCTCCAGTGGAATCAGTGAATCCTCCAGTGGAATCAGATAAATCTCCAGTGGAGCCAGTAACATCTTTAGTGGAATCAGCAAAATCACCAGTGGAATTAGTCAAATCTGCAGTAGAACGAGTGAAACCTGCAGTAGAACCAGTAACATCTCCAGTGAAACCAGTACAATCTTCAGTAGAATCAGTGAAATCTGTAGTGAAACCAGTAAAATCTTTAGTGAAACCAGTGATTCCTCCAGGGGAACCAGTAATATCTGCAGTGCAACCAGAACATTATTTAGTGGAACCAGAGACATTTCCAGTGGAATCAGTAGGGTCTGCAGGGAAGACAGTATGCACTGCAGAAGTGGAACCAGTAGATATAACAGTGGAACAAGTAAAACCTCAAATGGAACCAGTAAATAAGACCAGTGATGCAGCAAACATAGCAGTGGAACCACTGAGACCTCCAGTGGATTCAGTAAAAACTCGAGTGGAACCAGTAAACATTCCAGAGGAACCAGCGACACCCTCAGTGGATTCATTGAAAGCTCAAGTGGAACCAGTAAACACCCCAGTGGAACCAGTAAGCACTGCATTAGAACCAGTCAAAATATTAGTGGAACCACTGAATCCTCAAATGGAACCAGTAAAAGTGTCTGTGGAACCAATACAACCTCATGTGGAATCAGTAACAATTGCAGTGGTAGCAGTAATATCTGCAGTGGAACCAGTAAATAAGCACACTGAAACCACAGACATGGCAGTGGAACCAAGAACACCACCAGTGGTTTCAGTAAAAACTCGAGTGGAACCAGTAAACATTCCAGAGGAACTAGTGACACCCCCAGTGGGTTCACTTAAAGCACAAGTGAAACCAGTAAACATCCCCGTGGAACCAGAGAGAATACCAGTAGAACACGTAAATAAACTCGCTGAACCAGTAAATGCTCCATTGGAACCATTAAATATTATAATGGGGCCAGTAGACATCCCAGTGGAACCAGTAAGCAGTGCATTAGAACCAGTAAAAATATCAGTGGAACCACTGAATCCTCAAATGGAACCAGTACAAGTGTCTGTGGAACCAATAAAACCTCATGTGGAACCAGTAACAATTTCAGTGGAACCAGTAACATCCCTAGTAGAACCAGTAAATAAACCCACGAAAACAACAAACATGGCAGTGGAGTCAGTAACACCACCAGTGGATTCAGTAAAAACTCAAGTGGAATCAATAAACATTCCAGTGGAACCAGTGAGAAAACCAGTGCAACCTGTAAACAAGTCCACTGAACAAGTAAAAGCTCCACTGGAAGCAGTAACTATTCCAATAGAGCCAGTAAACATCTCAGTAAAACCAGTAGGCACTACATTAGTACCAGTACAAATACTTGAAGAACCAGTAGTGATATCAATGGAACCAGTGAATGATCTAGTGAAATCTCCAGTGGAGCCAGTACAATTTCCAGTAAAACCAGTTAAATCTCCATTGGAACAAGTACAATTTTCAGTGGAACCAGTAAAATATCCAGTGGAACCAGTAAAAAATCCAGTGGCGCCAGTACATTTTCCAGTGGAACCAGTAAGGTATGCAGTGGAACCAGTAAAAAATGCAGAGGAACAAGTACAATGTCCAGTGACTCCTCCAGTGAAACTTTCATGGGAACCAGTGAAATCTGCAGTAGAACCAGTACAATTTCCAGTAGAGCCAGTAAAATATGCAGCGGAACCAGTACCATTTTCAGCGGAACCAGTGATATCTCTAGTGGAACCAGTACAATTTCCACCGGAATCAGTGAAAACGTCAGTAGAACCAGTACAATTTACACTGGAACCAGTAAATCCCCCAGTAGAACCAATACAATCTCAAGTGGAACCAGTGAAATCTCCTCTGAAACCAGTAAAATCTTCAGTGGAACCAGTAACCTTTCCACTGAAACCAGTGAAGCCTCCAATAGAACCATCCTCACTGGACCCCTTATTCCCACAATCAGAAGACTCGGCCCGTCTCACAGCACCAGAACGTCCTTCTCGGGCTGAGAATGTTCCAGAAGCCCTAGTCCAGCCTGTGGGCACCCTCATGTGTCCCCCAGGGGCCACGGATCTAGGGTGGTCCCAGGAGGAGGAGGAGGAGGGAGAACCGTGGGTGCTGGTGGAGTGGGTGGAACTGGCTGACTTCAGAGAAGATGCAGAGGGGACACTATGCCGGCCAATCAGCCTGAGCCACGGAGAGGAGGATGAGGAGGCATGTAAGGGGGAGGAGGGGCAGACCATAGCCTCGGGATGTAGCACCCTGAGCGACCCCCAACTTGCAGGGCAGAGCAGCAGCGAGACCAGTACCCCCGAGGAGCTGAGGACGTACGAAGACACCAGCTCTGGGGTGGAGTCCCACTCCGATGACGCGGCCCCGTCCCCACCCACCATGCTTACCCCTGACCCTGACCTGGGCATTCACATGGGACGGGAGGAGGAAGAGGGGGGGGAGGAAGGGGGTGAGATCCCAGCGGGAACCCTGGCCCCAAAGGGCCATAGGACACCCCCACCCCCCCGGGATCCAGGCACAGGAGGGTCGCAGGGGCCAGCCCCCCATGGGAACTTTGACCCTGCCACAAGGGACCCGCCAGAGCAGAAGAGGGAGGTGACGGGTTTTAATGGCTCCCGGGTGCCTGCAGCTGCCCCAGTAGGGGCAAGAGGGCAGGAGGAGGAGGAGAGAGCGGGGGCAGAAGAAGCCCAGAGAGGTAATGAGTGAGTGGGGGGTCAACGGGGAATGGGGTGTTTCCAGAGAAGGGGTTACTGGGGTGATGCTCTGCAGGTCCCTGGCAGCAGAGGGGTTAGTGGCACAAGGCTCTGCAGATGTCTAGCAGGGGAGGGGTCCCCTAAACTTAAACACACACCCATCACACGCAACGTGTCACTTGTAACTTCTGTCACTTCATTTGTCTTTCATACTCTCTTCTCTCCTTCCCTCTCTCGCTCCCTATTCCTTTCACACTAACTCTCAGCCTCCCCCCTCTCTTCTCTCTCTCCTTCCCTCTCTCGCTCCCTATTCCTTTCACACTAACTCTCAGCCTCCCCCCTCTCTTCTCTCTCTCCTTCCCTCTCTCGCTCCCTATTCCTTTCACACTTTCTCTCAGCCTCCCCCCTCTCTTCTCTCTGTCCTTCCATCTCTCCCTTCGCTGTCTCTGTTTCTTCCCCCCTCTCACTCTCTCTCTTCCCCCCTCTCTCTCTTCCCCCCGTCTTTCCCCCCCCCCTCCACTCTCTCTCCCCCCCCCTCCTCTCTCTCTCCCCCCCCTCCTCTCTCTCTCCCCCCCTCTCTCTTCCCCCCCCCCCCTCTCTCTCCCTCTCATGTATTTTTTATCTCCTGTGGTTGCTTTTTTATGTTCTAATAAATTTTGATTTATTTTCTACAATATACGTGACCTCTGTTTTTATTTAAACACGTCATGCTTGTGTCATTCTTACGTAAACGTGTGTCACATGTAAGAGTCATGTATGTATGCCTCACCGGTGTGTCATTTGGAGTCTGTTTGCTATACCTGTGATTTACATGTCATTACAATGTCCACGTGTCACATTGCATGCCTGTGTGTCATTTGTGTCACGCATTGGTGTATGTACAGTTGCGTGAAAAAGAAAGTACACCCTCATGAATTCTATGGTTTTACATATCAGGCCATAATAACAATCATCTGTTCCTTAGCAGGTCTTAAAATTAGGTAAATACAACCTCAGATGAACAACAACACATGACATATTACACCGTGTCATGATTTATTTAACAAAAATAAAGCCAAAATGGAGAAGACATGTGTGAAAAACTAAGTATATCTTATGATTCAATAGTTTGTAGAACCACCTTTAGCAGCAATAACTTGAAGTAATCATTTTCTGTATGACTTTATCAGTCTCTCACATCGTTGTGGAGGAATTTTGGCCCACTCTTCTTTACAACATTGCTTCAGTTCATTGAGGTTTGTGGGCATTTGTTTATGCACAGCTCTCTTAAGGTCCCAACACAGCATTTCAATCGGCTTGAGGTCTGGACTTTGACTGGGCCATTGCAACACCTTGATTCTTTTCTTTTTCAGCCATTCTGTTGTAGATTTGCTGGTGTGCTTGGGATCATTGTCCTGTCGCATGACCCAATTTCGGCCAAGCTTTAGCTGTCGGACAGATGGCCTCACATTTGACTGTAGAATACTTTGGTATACAGAGGAGTTCATGGTCGAGTCAATGACTGCAAGGTTCCCAGGTCCTGTGGCTGCAAAACAAGCCCTAATCATCACCCCTCCACCACCGTGCTTGACAGTTGGTATGAGGTGTTTGTGCTGATATGCTGTGTTTGGTTTTTCGCCAAACGTGGTGCTGTGTATTATGGCCAAACATCTCCACTTTGGCCTCGTCTGTCCAAAGGACATTGTAAAACATACTGGACACCTAACAAGCTCCTATTAAACCCCCAAAATACCCACAACATATATATAAGCATATGAGTGTCAGAGGAGTGCTACTGAGCATGGCAATATGCATTAAAACCAGAGACATAACATAAAACACAGACAAAGCTCAGTTTTTAGCACATCTAGTGAGACTCATACACGGTACAGTGCCTAAATATATATGGATAAATATCTAATAAGTAAATGGTCTTTTAGTTTGACATTTTTGGCCAAAATTGTTGTAAGCCCCTGAGCCAACGCCAAGGCAGACCACATATCAGGGGTCCCTAACGCTAATATAAATTCTTAATAACCTGTTTAATAACAGGAAGAATGATTTATAGTAAATCTGTCAATATTAGCCGTGTATGAGTCTCACTAGATGTGCTAAAAACTGAGCTTTGTCTGTGTTTTATGTTATGTCTCTGGTTTTAATGCATATTGCCATGCTCAGTAGCACTCCTCTGACACTCATATGCTTATATATATGTTGTGGGTATTTTGGGGGTTTAATAGGAGCTTGTTAGGTGTCCAGTATGTTTTACAATTCTTGTCCAGCTAGTCATGGCTGATTGGAGGTTGGCAACCTCCTACTTAATTTAAGCTCACCCCCTCCCACATTTAAATGGTTATGGGCTCACTCCATAGCATCTTCCACTCAGGGGAACTTGCCTGCTTGCAGTTTGGCTGTGACATCTCTAATACAGAGTGCTTTTCCTGGTAATGTACAGGTTAATAAAAGCTTCAGTCAGACAGAACTTTGCAGCTAATATTGACAGATTTACTATAAATCATTCTTCCTTTTATTAAACAGGTTATTAAGAATTTATATTAGCGTTAGGGACCCCTGATATGTGGTCTGCCTTGGCGTTGGCTCAGGGGCTTACAACAATTTTGGCCAAAAATGTCAAACTAAAAGACCATTTACTTATTAGATATTTATCCATATATATTTAGGCACTGTACCGTGTATGAGTCTCACTAGATGTGCTAAAAACTGAGCTTTGTCTGTGTTTTATGTTATGTCTCTGGTTTTAATGCAAAGGACATTGTTCCAGAAGTCTTGTGGTTTGTTCAGATGAAACTTTGCAAAACTAAGCTGTTCTGCCATGTTCTTTTTAGAGAGAAGAGTCTTTCTCCTGGCAACCCTTCCAAACAAACCATACTTGTTCAGTCTTTTTCTAATTGTACTGTCAGGAACTTTAACATTTAACATGCTAACTGAGGCCTGTAGAGTCTGAGATGTAACTCTTGGGTTTTTTGCAATTTCTCTGAGCATTGCACAGTCTGAACATGGGGTGAATTTGCTGGGACGTCCACTCCTGGGAAGATTGGCAACTGTCTTGAATGTTTTCCACTTTTGAATAATCTGTCTCACTGTAGAATGACGAACTTTAAATTGTTTGGAAATGGCCTTATAACCCTTCCCAGATTGATAGGCAGCAACAATTGCTTCTCTAAGATCATTGCTTATGTCTTTCCTCCTTGGCATTGTGTTAACACACCTAAATGCTCCAGACCAGCAAACTGCTAAAACTTCGGCTTTTATAGAGGTGGTCACACTTGCTGATGATCAATGAATCAAGGGCATTTGATTAGCAGCACCTGTCTGCTACTTAGCATCTTAATTCCTATGGAAGCAGTAAGGGTGTACTTAGTTTTTCACACATGGCTTCTCCATTTTGGCTTTATTTTTGTTAAATAAACCCTGACACGGTGTAATATGTCATGTGTTGTTGTTCATCTGAGGTTGTATTTACCTAATTTTAAGATCTGCTAAGGAACAGATGATTGTTATTATGTCCTGATATGTAAAACCATAGAATTCAAATAGGATGTACTTTCTTTTTCACAACTGTATACTATACATGCATCATATATGGGTGCCATATATGTAATGCCATTCATATATCTTATCTGTGTCCATATACAATGTGTCTATATGTCAAATGCGTGTTATTCCTTTGTGTCATGTATGTATGTAGGTATATATGTCTTATGTGGGTCCACTATATAGGTGTATTATGGAGTGTCATGCATGTGAGTCCACTATATAAGTGTTATATGCAGGTTCATATCATGTGTGTCTGTCATATGTTTATCATACAAGCACATTATATATGTGCATAATACATATCCTTGTGTCAAATATGTATCTCTGTCATATGTGTGAGTCCGTGTATCCCTGTACCATAAGGAATATACCCTGCTATATACACACACACACTGACTGAAGGGTGTCATCATCACAGCATGATATCCACAGGAAATATACCCGTTATATACACAGTACGCGAATGCTCCTCACTGTCACTGCATGATACCGATAGCAAATATACCCTGCTATATATAGCTATATACACATTGACCGCAGGGTGTCATTGTCACTGCATGATACCCACAGGGAATATCCCGTTATATTTCCCTTAGATCATAAGCTCTTCGGGCACTGACTCCTTTTCCTATTAATTTGTCTGAAGCTCTTATTCCCCTTGTGTGTTGTAATGTTGTCGCGTGTATTGTAAAGCGCCGCGCACCTGGATGGCAGTATATAAATAAAGATATACATACATACACACAGTGACTGCATTGCACCCATGCACGGTGACAGCAGGGTGTCACCGTCACCGCATGATACCGATAGCAAATATACCCTGCTATATATACACACAGTGACAGCAGGGTGTCACCGTCACCGCATGATACCGATAGCAAATATACCCTGCTATATACACACAGTGACAGCAGGGTGTCACCGTCACCGCGTGATACCGATAGCAAATATACCCTGCTATATACACACAGTGACAGCAGGGTGTCACCGTCACCGCATGATACTGATAGCAAATATACCCTGAAATATACCCTGCTATATACACACAGTGACAGCAGGGTGTCACCGTCACCGCGTGGTACTGATAGCAAATATACCCTGCTATATACACACAGTGACAGCAGGGTGTCACCGTCACCGCGTGATACCGACAGCAAATATACCCTGCTATATACACACACACAGTGACAGCAGGGTGTCACCGTCACCGCATGATACCGATAGCAAATATACCCTGCTATATACACACAGTGACAGCAGGGTGTCACCGTCACCGCGTGATACCGACAGCAAATATACCCTGCTATATACACACAGTGACAGCAGGGTGTCACCGTCACCGCGTGATACCGATAGCAAATATACCCTGCTATATACACACAGTGACAGCAGGGTGTCACCGTCACCGCGTGATACCGACAGCAAATATACCCTGCTATATACACACAGTGACAGCAGGGTGTCACCGTCACCGCATGATACCGATAGCAAATATACCCTGCTATATACACACAGTGACAGCAGGGTGTCACCGTCACCGCGTGATACCGATAGCAAATATACCCTGCTATATACACACAGTGACAGCAGGGTGTCACCGTCACCGCATGATACTGATAGCAAATATACCCTGAAATATACCCTGCTATATACACACAGTGACAGCAGGGTGTCACCGTCACCGCGTGGTACTGATAGCAAATATACGCTGCTATATACACACAGTGACAGCAGGGTGTCACCGTCACCGCGTGATACCGACAGCAAATATATCCTGCTATATACACACAGTGACAGCAGGGTGTCACCGTCACCGCGTGATACCGACAGCAAATATACCCTGCTATATACACACAGTGACAGCAGGGAGTCACCGTCACCGCATGGTACTGATAGCAAATATACCCTGCTATATATACACACAGTGACAGCAGGGAGTCACCGTCACCGCGTGATACTGATAGCAAATATACCCTGCTATATATACACACAGTGACAGCAGGGTGTCACCGTCACTGCGTGATACCGACAGCAAATATACCCTGCTATATACACACACACTGACAGCAGGGTGTCACCGTCACCGCATTATACCGATAAATATACCATGCTATATACACACACAGTGCCAGCAGGGTGTCACCGTCACCGCATGATACTGATAGCAAATATACCCTGCTATATACACACAGTGACAGCAGGGTGTCACCGTCACCGCGTGATACCGATAGCAAATATACCCTGCTATATACACACTCAGTGACAGCAGTGTGTCACCGTCACCGCGTGATACCAATAGCAAATATACCCTGCTATATACACACACAGTGACAGCAGGGTGTCACCGTCACCGCATGATACCGATAGCAAATATACCCTGCTATATACACACAGTGACAGCAGGGTGTCACCGTCACCGCATGATACCGATAGCAAATATACCCTGCTATATACACACAGTGACAGCAGGGTGTCACCGTCACCGCATGATACCGATAGCAAATATACCCTGCTATATACACACACAGTGACAGCAGGGAGTCACCGTCACCGCATTATATCGATAGCAAATATACCCTGCTATATACACACACACAGTGACAGCAGGGTGTCACCGTCACCGCATGATACTGATAGCAAATATACCCTGCTATATACACACAGTGACAGCAGGGTGTCACCGTCACCGCATGATACCGATAACAAATATACCCTGCTATATACACACACAGTGACAGCAGGGTGTCACCGTCACCGCATGATACCGATAGCAAATATACCCTGCTATATACACACAGTGACAGCAGGGAGTCACCGTCACCGCATGATACCGATAGCAAATATACCCTGCTATATACACACACAGTGACAGCAGGGAGTCACCGTCACCGCATTATACCGATAACAAATATACCCTGCTATATACACACAGTGACAGCAGGGTGTCACCGTCACCGCGTGATACCGACAGCAAATATACCCTGCTATATACACACACAGTGACAGCAGGGTGTCACCGTCACCGCGTGATACCAATAGCAAATATACCCTGCTATATACACACAGTGACAGCAGGGTGTCACCGTCACCGCGTGATACCGACAGCAAATATACCCTGCTATATACACACAGTGACAGCAGGGTGTCACCGTCACCGCGTGATACCGACAGCAAATATACCCTGCTATATACACACAGTGACAGCAGGGTGTCACCGTCACCGCATGATACTGATAGCAAATATGCCCTGCTATATACACACACACAGTGACAGCAGGGTGTCACCGTCACCGCATGATACCGACAGCAAATCTACCCTGCTATATACACACTCAGTGACAGCAGTGTGTCACCGTCACCGCGTGATACCGACAGCAAATATAATCTGCTATATACACACACACAGTGACAGCAGTGTGTCACCGTCACCGCGTGATACCGACAGCAAATATACCCTGCTATATACACACACACAGTGACAGCAGGGCGTCATCGTCACCGCATGGTACCAATAGCAAATATACACTGCAATATACACAGTGACAGCAGGGTGTCACCGCCACCGCATTATACCGATAACAAATATACCCTGCTATATACACACAGTGACAGCAGGGTGTCACCGTCACCGCATTATACCGATAGCAAATATACCCTGCTATATACACACACAGTGACAGCAGGGAGTCACCGTCACTGCGTGGTATCGATAGCAAATTTACCCTGCTATATACACACAGTGACAGCAGGGTGTCACCGTCACCGCGTGGTACTGATAGCAAATATGTCCTGCTTTATACACACAGTGACAGCAGGGTGTCACCGTCACCGCATTATACCGATAAATATACCATGCTATATACACACACAGTGACAGCAGGGTGTCACCGTCACCGCATTATACCGATAACAAATATACCCTGCTATATACACACACAGTGACAGCAGGGTGTCACCGTCACCGCATTATACCGATAGCAAATATACCCTGCTATATACACACACTGACAGCAGGGTGTCACCGTCACCGCATTATACCGATAACAAATATACCCTGCTATATACAACACACACGGTGACAGCATGGTGTCACCGTCACCGCATTATACCGATAGCAAATATACCCTGCTATATGCACACACTGACAGCAGGGTGTCACCGTCACCGCATTATACCGATAACAAATATACCCTGCTATATACACACAGTGACAGCAGGGTGTCACCGTCACCGCATTATACCGATAGCAAATATACCCTGCTATATGCACACACTGACAGCAGGGTGTCACCGTCACCGCATTATACCGATAACAAATATACCCTGCTATATACACACAGTGACAGCAGGGTGTCACCGTCACCGCATTATACCGATAGCAAATATACCCTGCTATATACACACACAGTGACAGCAGGGAGTCACCGTCACTGCGTGGTATCGATAGCAAATTTACCCTGCTATATACACACAGTGACAGCAGGGTGTCACCGTCACCGCGTGGTACTGATAGCAAATATGTCCTGCTTTATACACACAGTGACAGCAGGGTGTCACCGTCACCGCATTATACCGATAAATATACCATGCTATATACACACACAGTGACAGCAGGGTGTCACCGTCACCGCATTATACCGATAACAAATATACCCTGCTATATACACACACAGTGACAGCAGGGTGTCACCGTCACCGCATTATACCGATAGCAAATATACCCTGCTATATACACACACTGACAGCAGGGTGTCACCGTCACCGCATTATACCGATAACAAATATACCCTGCTATATACAACACACACGGTGACAGCATGGTGTCACCGTCACCGCATTATACCGATAGCAAATATACCCTGCTATATGCACACACTGACAGCAGGGTGTCACCGTCACCGCATTATACCGATAACAAATATACCCTGCTATATACACACAGTGACAGCAGGGTGTCACCGTCACCGCATTATACCGATAGCAAATATACCCTGCTATATGCACACACTGACAGCAGGGTGTCACCGTCACCGCATTATACCGATAACAAATATACCCTGCTATATACACACAGTGACAGCAGGGTGTCACCGTCACCGCATGATCCTGATAGCAAATATACCCTGCTATATACACACACAGTGACAGCAGGGTGTCACCGTCACCACGTGATACCAATAGCAAATATACCCTGCTATATATACACACAGTGACAGCAGGGTGTCACCGTCACCGCATGATACTGATAGCAAATATGCCCTGCTATATACACACACACAGTGACAGCAGGGTGTCACCGTCACCGCATGATACCGACAGCAAATATACCCTGCTATATACACACTCAGTGACAGCAGTGTGTCACCGTCACCGCGTGATACCGACAGCAAATATACCCTGCTATATACAAACACACAGTGACAGCAGGGTGTCACCGTCACCGCAGTATACCGACAGCAAATATACCCTGCTATATACACACACAGTGACAGCAGGGTGTCACCATCACCGTGTGATACTGATAGCAAATATACCCTGCTATATACACACAGTGACAGCAGGGTGTCACCGTCACCGCGTGATACCGATAGCAAATATACCCTGCTATATACACACAGTGACAGCAGGGTGTCACCGTCACCGCGTGATACCGATAGCAAATATACCCTGCTATATACACACAGTGACAGCAGGGTGTCACCGTCACCGCATGATACTGATAGCAAATATACCCTGCTATATACACACACACAGTGACAGCAGGGAGTCACCGTCACTGCGTGGTATCGACAGCAAATATACCCTGCTATATACACACACACAGTGACAGCAGGGTGTCACCGTCACCGCATGGTACCAATAGCAAATATACCCTGCTATATACACACAGTGACAGCAGGGTGTCACCGCCACCGCATTATACCGATAACAAATATACCCTGCTATATACACACACAGTGACAGCAGGGAGTCACCGTCACCGCGTGGTATCGATAGCAAATATACCCTGCTATATACACACACACAGTGACAGCAGGGAGTCATCGTCACCGCATGGTACCAATAGCAAATATACACTGCAATATACACAGTGACAGCAGGGTGTCACCGCCACCGCATTATACCGATAACAAATATACCCTGCTATATACACACAGTGACAGCAGGGTGTCACCGTCACCGCATTATACCGATAGCAAATATACCCTGCTATATACACACACAGTGACAGCAGGGAGTCACCGTCACTGCGTGGTATCGATAGCAAATTTACCCTGCTATATACACACAGTGACAGCAGGGTGTCACCATCACCGCGTGGTACTGATAGCAAATATGCCCTGCGTTATACACACAGTGACAGCAGGGTGTCACCGTCACCGCATTATACCGATAAATATACCATGCTATATACACACACAGTGACAGCAGGGTGTCACCGTCACCGCATTATACCGATAAATATACCATGCTATATACACACACAGTGACAGCAGGGTGTCACCGTCACCGCATTATACCGATAACAAATATACCCTGCTATATACACACACAGTGACAGCAGGGTGTCACCGTCACCGCATTATACCGATAGCAAATATACCCTGCTATATACACACACTGACAGCAGGGTGTCACCGTCACCGCATTATACCGATAACAAATATACCCTGCTATATACAACACACACGGTGACAGCATGGTGTCACCGTCACCGCATTATACCGATAGCAAATATACCCTGCTATATGCACACAGTGACAGCAGGGTGTCACCGCCACCGCATTATACCGATAACAAATATACCCTGCTATATACACACAGTGACAGCAGGGTGTCACCGTCACCGCATTATACCGATAGCAAATATACCCTGCTATATGCACACACTGACAGCAGGGTGTCACCGTCACCGCATTATACCGATAACAAATATACCCTGCTATATACAACACACACGGTGACAGCATGGTGTCACCGTCACCGCATTATACTGATGGCAAATATACCCTGCTATATACACACACAGTGACAGCAGGGAGTCACCGTCACCGCATGATATCGATAGCAAATATACCCTGCTATATACACACGGTGATAGCAGGGTGTCACCGTCACGTGATACCAATAGCAAATATACCCTGCTATATACACACAGTGACAGCAGGGTGTCACCGCCACCGCATTATACCGATAACAAATATACCCTGCTATATACACACAGTGACAGCAGGGTGTCACCGTCACCGCATTATACCGATAGCAAATATACCCTGCTATATGCACACACTGACAGCAGGGTGTCACCGTCACCGCATTATACCGATAACAAATATACCCTGCTATATACAACACACACGGTGACAGCATGGTGTCACCGTCACCGCATTATACTGATGGCAAATATACCCTGCTATATACACACACAGTGACAGCAGGGAGTCACCGTCACCGCATGATATCGATAGCAAATATACCCTGCTATATACACACGGTGATAGCAGGGTGTCACCGTCACGTGATACCAATAGCAAATATACCCTGCTATACACACACAGTGACAGCAGGGTGTCACCGTCACCACGTGATACTGATAGCAAATATACCCTGCTATATACACACAGTGACAGCAGGGTGTCACCGTCACCGCATGGTACTGATCGCAAATATACCCTGCTATATACACACACAGTGACAGCAGGGTGTCACCGTCACCGCGTGGTATCGATAGCAAATATACCCTGCTATATACACACAGTGACAGCAGGGTGTCACCGTCACCGCATGATAACAATAGCAAATATACCCTGCTATATACACACACAGTGACAGCAGGGTGTCACCGTCACCGGATGATACCGATAGCAAATATACCCTGCTATATACACACACAGTGACAGCAGGGTGTCACCGTCACCGCATGATACCAATAGCAAATATACCCTGCTATATACACACACAGTGACAGCAGGGTGTCACCGTCACCGCATGATACCAATAGCAAATATACCCTGCTATATACACACACAGTGTGACAGCAGGGTGTCACCGTCACCGCGTGGTATCGATAGCAAATATACCCTGCTATATACACAGTGACAGCAGGGTGTCACCGTCACCGCATGATAACAATAGCAAATATACCCTGCTATATACACACAGTGACAGCAGGGTGTCACCGTCACCGCATGATACCAATAGCAAATATACCCTGCTATATACACACACACACACAGATCGCAGGGTGTGACCGTATTATACCGATAGCAAATATACCCTGCATGATACCCATAGGGAACATACCCTGCTATGTACAGTGAGCACAGCGTGCCATATAATGATACAGTGTATCTCCAAACAGTGACAATTATTTATTGGAGGGCCCCAATATTTGAGTTTCATATTAGGTACTCGGTACTTCTATAGGCCTGTGACCCTGTTTTTCCTGCCCCTCTCCAGGTGACCCCGTGGTCCCGCCCTCTGACGGGTTGTACACCATCTACGAGTTGGAGCGTGGCCCCCAGGAGCACGGCGCCCGAGGGACTGAGCTTGGGCTAGTGGAGCAGATCATCAGCCGGACGCTTCTGCTGGCAGCCTCGGAGGGGGGGGGCCGCGGTGGCGTACGGGGGGCAGAGCTGGGGAGGTGGGCGGAGCTGCTGTCCCCTCTGGACGAATCAAGGGCGAGTATCACGTCGGTCACCAGCTTTTCCCCCGAGGGCGACGTCTCCCCGCAAGGTGATTGGACAGTGGTGGAGGTGGAGACATTCCATTGAGTGAGGGCCCCGCCCCTGAGGAGCCCAGGGGGAAGAGCGTGCAGAACAGCATGTGAACTATATACATGTGTGTGCAGATTGAGTTGTTTGCAGGAGCAGTATATGTGTGTGTGTGCAAAAGAGTGTGTCTATGTGCAGTGATAGGTGTGTGTGTGCGCGCGGAGTGATGTGTATATGTGCAGAGCTTTGTATTCCCGGACTCTCCTGAAGACTTTACGGTACATTTCACCCAGGTCTCGCTATTCCGCCCCATCACTGCAGGTGCATTGTGGGTGTTGTGTAATTTATTAAATAAACTAGCTAAAGTGCCTGGCTTCACACAGATTGCAGTACTCTGGTGTCATCTTTTCCACAGCAGACATGAAACTATGAATCAAAAATCGATAACGGCCGCCTCTTTGACCCGATCAGTAATTCCACATTTCGTCGTGTGATGCTGCACCCCACCCATAAAAGCCCGTCAAAATCCATTACCTCTGTGACTTCACCCACCAAGTATATATACTTGTTTGTCTCTTCTCACTAGGGTCTCCAGGTGGCTTCTTCAAAAATACTGGACACAGTAGTGAAATGTGTGACACGTTCGAGACACACACGTGCAGACCTCTCTCCGCTCTATGCAGTTTCCTCCTCTCCTTGGCCCCCCCCCCCTTCCGGCTCCTGCCACCTCCACTTGATTGGCTACATTATCCAGCAACAGTCAATCAGGATGAAGGAAGTTGCCCAGCCCCGTAGCAACCGCCCTGCTCTCTCCCTGCTCTGGGAAGTCCCGCAGCCTCTCAAACCGGTCAGGTCTGTATGACCAGAGAGGTAATACCGGTATACACATACATGTCCAGTATTACCTCATTTTATACTGGACAGTGTCCAAATAGAGGACAGATCAGTACTGGGCAACTCAACTCCGCACACACATTTCTGTTTACAATCTGTATACATTTTTGTATACACATCTCAATTTTTCCTTCTCCCGTCTCCCCCGCTCATCATTGTTTCCACTTCCCCATTAGGTTTAGTTACAGCCCCCTCTCCCCCCCTAAACATATCTACTGCGAGACATACAGTATGTAGGGTCTGTTCTCTTCTGCTAGTTATCCTGTACACCCTTGAGCAAGTGGAGAGAACGTTCCTGCGAAATGCGTAGGGGTCTGTAGAGGGAGAAAGGGGGTGGCCCGGTATTAAAGGGATTGCACCCCATTTGGCCATCCCCTGACCTCACCAGGGAGACAAGGGGTTAACTGGGCTGCGGTCCAGAAATGTGATTTAACCCTTGTTATAACATGTAAATGTATATTCCCCTGTCCCCATGCTTTATTGTGATATCTGGTTATATCGGTGTCTGCATCACACATACACTGGGATCCATCCGGGAGTGCAAGGGTTAATAGTTCTTTAGTGATTATAGCCCTTTGCAAAATGGTGCCTGAAAAGGCGGGAAAATTACAGAGTCCCATAGGCCGCCATTAGAGCTCCATGCATTTCAATGGTCGGATCTTGCTGTTTTGGACCTGTTGCCCTCGAAGACCAGCAGATGGCGTCCGAGAGGAGGAGCGGCGGTTTCCCATTGTAAGTCAATGGGCTCATTGACTTCAATGGAGATTCCTCGACGGCGCTTTCCAGGAACGAGTTGGCTGCCGTCCAAACTGCAAAACCGCAAAGCGGATACTTTTTCTGAAAAAGAGCTTTGATCACTTATTAGTCAAGTTCAATGTTAAGTGGCGTGGGAATCTACAGTTCTAGGGCACCCAGCAATAAAATTCTTTTTGCCCCTAGTCCTCCCCCCACTCGACCACCACCGGGTCCCCGTATCCTGGACCGCCGAGAAGGGTCGTCCCGAGAGAGCGGGTCGCGCCATAGGTTCCAATGGCGGCGGCAGAAACAGCTCAGGAATTCGACTGTGTGAAAAGCTAAAAACCATGAATCCATACCTCCGGTTCCGGAGGGTCCCGAGGGCCAGGGTTTGGGGAGACTAGGCACTGCTCCGGCATGGCTACAGAACCATCCTTGACCCTCTTGGACCAACCCGACGGAGTATGGACCCCCTTGAAAGTTCGGGAAATCTCCCATAGACTCGAATGGCGGCCAATTTCCATTGACCGGCTATGGCGGAGAAACCCCATAGACTTCAACGGCGGCGATGCCCCGTTGAAAGTCTATGGCGCCGGATTCCCATAGTTTGCCATTGAAAGTCTATGGCGGCGGAGCCCGTTATTTTCAATGGGGATTTAGTGAAAAACCGTGATTTAATTTAAAGCTGAGATTTTTGTATTAAAATAGGAAACGGTTTAAGTTGTATTTGTGTAACTCCAGTTCCGAAGGTCGTAGCGGGCTGAAACTCGGACCATATGGTGTCCCAGTTCCGGCATTAAGATCTGGGTAGTTTGGACCCGCTAGACCCAATGGAACCAGATATTTTAATATGTTTGTATTTTACCTATAACACTGTATCCCAAGGCAGGGATAAAACCCAGAGGAAATTCCTTTGCATACAAGGAAGCATATGGTCAGAGAGGCGACCCAATGTCTAGGACTTAAGTGTTGTTCAAAGGAGTTTAAAGAAAAAGAAGCAGGCACACGGTCTTACTCATAAGGAGGTTTAATATGCCATAAAGTCCAACGTTTCGGCAGTCAAATACTACCTCTCAAGGTGAAGGCTACCAAACACATGAACAGTCAAAATATATACCACCCCCCTGATACTCACCCCTCCCCATTCTGCCACATAACCAGGATGTTGACGCCCACCTGATGACGTCAGAGCTACCATATGGCGCCCCCTAGTGACGTCAGACATCTAGATCTAAATCCCTGGCAATACAGCATAGAGCTGTCTTGGAGGACTGCAGCCACAGTCACACCTCTCCCCAGACTGAACACTCCCCCATGATGACGTCAGCGTGGGGGAGTGTTCAGTCTGGGGAGAGGTGTGGCTGTGGCTGCAGTTCTCGAAGACAGCTCTGCTGTATTGCCAGGGATTTAGACCTAGATGTCTGAAGTCACTAGGAAGCGTCATATGGTAGCTCTGACATCATCAGGTGGGCGTCAACATCCTTGTTATGTGGCAGAATGGGGAGGGGTGAGTATCAGGGGGGGTGGTATATATTTTGACTGTTTTCATGTGTTTGGTAGCCTTCACCTTGAGAGGTAGTATTTGACTGCCGAAACGTTGGACTTTATGGCATATTAAACCTCCTTATGAGTAAGACCGTGTGCCTGCTTCTTTTTCTTTGTACTGGAACATTTGGGACTAGAGGAGCTCCCCAGGACCAGCGCACCGGCAGCTAAGTACCCCACCTCTATTACCATTGATATTGAGTGCGTGTCTCATCCTCTGTCTATGTTCAAAGGAGTTTGTCACCCTCACTGTTTACCTGAGGGCGGAGACGACTCAAACCAGAGCAGTCTGTGAGTGTCACATTTTACACCTTCCAACAAAGAGTGTCCTGCCAGAAATTCCATTTGGTAGACTGGCTGGCATTCCTGATGTAAATGTGGGGCTACAGAAAGGAGACCCCAGGGTCCTAGTGCGCATGAGCTAACTAGCAGGGGGCATGGATTAAAATGTGTTCCCACGTTAAAGATTGGATACAGTTAATTGTTGTCCAATCACCTGTACATAATGTTAAGGATAGGGTTACAAAAGATATATAAACTGTGGTAATCCCTATATCCATTGTCTTCTATACCATCTGAATAGTTACCCGATTGCTGTAGAATTGCTACATGATACTTCTCATTCCCCACCCCCAAGTAAGTGCTACTTCTTGCCTGTTACTGTACTATATTGCTGTGTTCACCTATTTAAGGAATAAATATACTTTATTATATCTAAGCCTCGTTCAGTTCAACCCAGTTATTTGGTGTATTATTATAGCCTGTCACAAAGCTCCCGTCACAGGGTCACCAAAGGCAACGCATCAAGCAGACGAGGCGCCAGCTTCCCCCCTGAGTGACATTGCTTCTCTGTGTCCGATACGTGGCTGAACACCACAGCAGGCGCCGGAGGTGCCTTCTCGCGGGGCTCTGAGCAGGGCAGATGCGCCCCCCGATGGGAATTGCGATTCACCGTTGCGTTGTTTCGTCTGTGCTCCTTTCCAGAGAGCCCTTGTGTGAGTGCACACAGTTACTTGTTTTATTCATTGTATTTATTAAAGCCATGTTGCGTTACTGGAGGTCTCTTGTGCTCTTATCTTCTAGAAGGAACACACACACACACACACCTTAAAACTGAATAAAAATGGTATTTCAACCAGAATGCAGATTGAGATAGATGGACACAGCAAACAGAGGTCAAGGATTGCAAAACAGTGTATTATACAAAATCCATTACACACACCATTATATATAGGGTGGCCAGACATCCCGGTTTAATCGGGCTCTGTCCTGACTTTTTCGGGCTCTGTTCTGGTTTTCTGTGCCGCTGGTGAGCCCAGACTCCGCATGCCTGAGATTTGCCCTGGTTTTTCCGGCTCGGTTCCGGTTTTCTGTGCCGTTGGCGCGCCCTGACTGTGCATGTGTGAAATTTGTCCTGGTTTTTCCGGCTCGGTTCCGTTTTTTGTGCCGCTGGTGAGAATCAACTGCCCATGCGTGAAATTTGTCCCGGTTTTTCCAGCTCGGTTCCGGATTTCTGTGCCGCTGGCGAGCCGACTGCGCATGCGTGAGATTTGTCCTGTTTTTTCAGGCTGGGTTCTGGTTTTCTGTGCCGCTGGCGAGCCCTGACTGCGCAAGCATAAGATTTGTCCCGATTTTTCCAGCTCGGTTCCGGTTTTCTGTGCCGCTGGCGAGAACCAACTGCGCATGCGTGAGATTTGTCCTGGTTTTTCCGGCTCGGTTCCATTTTCTGTGCCACTGGCGAGAACCAACTGCATATGCGTGAGATTAGTCACGGTTTTTCCTTCTCGGTTCCGTTTTCTGTGCCACTGGCGAGAACCAACTGCATATGCGTGACATTAGTCCCGTTTTTTCGTGCCGCTGGTGATCCCTGACTGCGCATGCACGAGATTTGTCCTGGTTTTTCCGGCTCGGTTCCGGTTTTCTATGCTGCTGGCGAGAACCAACTGCGCGCATGCGTGAGATTTGTCCAGGTTTTCTGGCTCGGTTTTCTGTGCCGCTGGCGAGCCCTGACTGCGCATGCGTGAGATTTGCCCCGGTTTTTCCTTCTCGGTTCCGGTTTTCTGTGCCGCTGGCGAGCCCTGACTGCGCATGCGTGAGATTTGCCCCGGTTTTTCCTTCTCGGTTCCGTTTTTCTGTGCCACTGGCGATAACCAAATGCGCATGCGTGAGATTTGCCCCGTTTTTTGCCGGGACAAATCTGGTCACCCTAATTATATATGTATGGATTCCAGTTTTAGGCGTGTTTTTTTTGTATTTTTATATATCGGCAACATGGTTAGTCTGTGGTTTTTCCGATGAAAACCTCAAACCAGAATCCCTCAATATGCCCTTGATTCTTTTATACAGCTGTATTCTTCACTCTTTAAAGAAATAAAGCACTTTTTAAATTATTTTTTTTTTAAACAAAACTTTATTGGTAATTTGTCTCAAATGTTTACAATATAACACATGTAAGAAGTGAGTGTGTATATATATATATATATTTATATAGAGAGCATTTGCTGTTTGTTTGGGATTTTTTTTCCAGTGAAAACATAACTGAAATTCACAGAACTGCCCCCCAAATGATCCCAAATCGATCACCATCTCAATGTAAAATCCCTGCCACCTTTCAAGAGGCCCTGCCCCTTTCTAGTGGAAGATCTCAATGTAAGGGGGGGGGGGGGCATAGGGGTAACCTAACAAGCTCCACCTCCCTGTTGAGGCACCACCCCTTTCCAGTGGAAGATTCCACTGTGCTGGGGGGACATCAGAGTGCTTCCAACATACTCCATATCCAACATACTCCATATCTGTTTATGAAGCTCCTCTTTATATGGAAGGTGCTACCATACAGGGAGGGGTGACCCCAAACTCCCTCCCCCGTCCCACCCCTTTTCAATTCGGCCCTTCCACCCACTTATGGTGGAATGTACCACTTTAAAAGGGATAGGGACGATCTCATCAGTATGCGGAATACTGGGGTTTCGGATTAAGAGATTAATGGGAAAGGGTAAATTGTAGGGGAGACAGATGAATCTCTTACTATAACTTCTCCCCACCCCCCCTACACACTTACCCCTTCCCCTCCTTTTTACTTAGAAGGTGTAGTTACCAATCTTCCCCTCCACCTTGAAGTGTGGGGGAGAGATCACACACGGTCAATGCCTTCATCAAACGCTCTGTGTAGAGAAATTGGGTGTCAAGTCCCAATATGGATCACACGCCAAGGGTTCACATAATTACATTAGTGCATCAACTCGTTGTGCCTTTATTGGGAATCCCAGTGGGGGTTAACACCTCTACTCGGGCAATAAGGCACTCAGGAGTTGGGTTCATCTCAAGGAATACCACCATAGGGGCATCAACAAAACCTGACTATCGAGTGCCTTATTGCGTTCAGGAAACACTACCACCCTCTTACATTGTGTGACCAATAACTGGCTGTTATGGCTCTTGCATCACAACCAGCTCCCGGACGTGATGTCATCCTTGGGGCAACAAGAACCTTGGGTGGGCACCGGAAGTGATGCAACCAGGGACCTTTCCAAAGTAGTTATGGTATTAATGACAGGGGAAAGGGCTAATGCTGAGGCAAAAACAAGAGTGAGTGTGGAAATACAGATACGAAGGGGTAAAAACTGGCACTTTCAATTTAAAAGCCCCCCACCCCCAAATGTCTGGGGGTAAGGGGGCAACAGGAGAGGGGGAGGGGGGGAATAATATATATTAAAACGATTCAATATTTATATCCTATGTATAATTATTTATAATTAAAAAACAGCGGCCAGATCTCTCAGGATGAAAGGGGTAAAAAAAAAAAGTCATCAGGCTCCGCCCTTCCCCTCGCCAAGGATGAGGCCGTGACCCCGAGGATCAGACCCCGCCCCTGAGGAACCCAAACACGCTTTTACATTACTCTCCCGGGTCCGTCCGGGAGAGAAGCGAAAATGTGGGGGGAAGGTGGAAGAAGTCCGGAGACCAATCTCCAGGACTAAAAATCGGAGCTGACAACACCCGACGCGCCGCCCCCCCCCCCCAGGATAAAACAAGATGGCCACCAAGTCGGATTTGCGCCACTATTAAAAGCTAGAGAGGATGGGGAGTGTGTGAGAGAGGGGGGAGGGTTGTGTGCCTGTCGACGGTGCGCTCTCGACCATGGTGGAGTCTCTGGTCTGCTCTTTAGAACTCGGAGAATTCTTTGGAGCACTTCTCCGATATGGAGATCCGGATCTCTTCTTCCTCGTAGTCATCAAAATTACTGGTGTCACCAGGGCCCTTACATTTGGGGATGAACGGAGCCTCCACCTATAAGAGGAGTGAAGGAGGAGGAAAGTGAGCGACAGGGCGAGAGACAGATGGGAGGGGGAGCGACCATTAATCTCTCCGCTGGCCTTCCACCTCATTACAACTCTCGCTTGCTCGCACTCAACTGCCACAATGTAAATGCCACTCCAGACCCCCTCATCTCCCCCCCCGTGGCCCTAAGCCATCTTGTAACTTGTGACCTACACCCCATAATCTTACTTCCTCTCCCACAGCCCACTTACCTTATCCACATGATCCCTCTCCCCCGACACCACTCCCCCTCTCATTGTAGACCTTCCTCTTCCCAGCTGTGGCTCCTCACTTCCCCCTCACTTCCCACTCTTTCTTCTCCACTCCCCCCCACACAAGGCCTGCCCCACGCTCCTCTCCCCCCCACCCTCCCATGTGTCACCTTTTTCTGGTAGACTGCGATCCAGTCCGTGGTACTGAACCACTTGTGGCCCTTGATGTCGTTGACCCCGTTCTTTAGGTTCCCAAATCGCTTGGTGAGGTCGACTTGCAAGAGGTTTCGGAGCATATCCTTCAAATCCGAACTGAAGTGGGAGGGGAAGCGGACCTAGAGAGAGAAAGTGAGAGAGTGAGTGAGAAAGGGGGGGAGAGGGAGTGAGGGAGAGAGTGAGGGAGAGATAAAGAGAGCGAGAGAAAGCAAGAGATAGAGATAAGGAGAGATAGAGATAAGGAGAGAGAGAGATAAGGAGAGAGAGATAGAGATAGAGATAAGAAGAGAAGGGGGGGGGGGGTGAGAGCACTTGTCTGCTCGTGGCCTCACCTTTCCAGATACAATTTTCTCATAGATCTGAATGGGCTGATCTGCGAAGAACGGAGGATACCCGGCAGCCATCTCGTATATAAGGACCCCGAGCGCCCACCAATCAACAGCCTTATTGTACCCCTGAGAAAGCGATACATCGATAGTCAACCTCTCCCCGGTCTTATTATACCCGCCAGACAGAGAGAACAGTGTGTGTGTGTGCGCGCACACACACACACACACACACACACACACACACACACACACACACACACACACACACACACACACACACACACACACACACACACGTGTACATACACACACACACACACACACACGTGTACATACACACATTACATATGGTGTACGATAATGTCCAACCTTATCATACACCTCAAGACACAGAGATGGAAGAATTACAAAGAAGGTATCACCTCAACCCCACCACCAGGTGTACGATAATGTCCAACCTTAGGCGGCGGCCATGCTTCCGAAGACCGCGCGGAGGCGTGACGTCACCCGCTTTCAGCGGGAGCTTTTTCTGGACACGGTGGGCGTGTCCATGGGCGCGCCTGTGACATCACGGAGCTGGTTCGCCCCCCCCCCCCATTGCAGGAATCACTCCCCCCCTTCTGATGTCGCACGCACGGCCTACGGGCACGATCACGGTCTTAGGGCACTGTGATCGCGCCGCGACACGCCTCCGCGCGGTCTTCGGCAGCATGGACGCCGCCTTATCCTACACCTCAGACGCAGGGGAAAGGGGGATTAGGCAGGAGCTTCTCAATCAGGCCACAAGAGCCACCGATCCACATTCTTACACCCGAGACATCGGGACAGGGAGATACCACGGGAGTATATTTTTTATCAAAAGGTCCCATTGGTCCATCGATCCGAACGGGAGAGCCACCAATCCACAGAGACGACCTACGTTTGGCGTCGCTCACCTTGCTAAGGATGATCTCGGGGGCGAGGTACTCGGGAGTACCGCATAGAGTCCAAGTCCTGCCCTTCACTCGCTTGGCGAACCCAAAATCTGTCACCTAGGAGGAGACAAGGTGGCAGTGACAGTACATGGGGGGGGGGAGGGGCACACATGGCCACCTGGAGCTGGGCGCGCACATCCATCAGCTAACTGTACACAGCCTCCGGTATATATTACCTGTATGTATATCTTTATTTATGTAGCGCCAAAAGTGTACTCAGCGCTTCACAGAGAATACAGCACAGCAAATTATAATAATACAATAAGCGCAGCAAAGTCAGACATTGGGAAAGGAAATCCCTGCCCCGCAGAGCTTACAATCTAAGGGTGTGATCATAGCTGCTCCGCGCGCGCGTGACGTCACGCGCGCCTGCCGCCCGCGCAAAACCTGCACGGAGGTCTGCGGCGACGGGGAGGCGTGGCCGTGACATGCCCCTTCCTGGCTGAACCGCGCACGTGACCCAGCCGTCTCGCACGGCCAAGACGCGATTATTGGTCTTGCCGAGAATCGCGTCGTCTTCGCTCGTGGGGTCGCGCGCTCTGTGGGCGGCCTCTAAGAGAAGAGGCGTGTTGCATGCGCCGTGCGTGTCCAAGCGGTATGATGGGAGACTTACAGCAGGTGGGGGAATAAGTGCAGAGGATGGCAGGGCTTGGCCACAATGGTTGGTAGGAGGGACAGTGGGTGTGAGGCAGTGGCCATGAATGCCGGCTGTTGGGAAGCTTCTTTTGCGACGTGTGTCCGGCCCGACCCCCGTTACATATTACCGGTATACAGCCCCACCCCTGTGTATATTAAAAGTATATAGCCTCCCCCTGCACGCTGTATATTACCTGAATATAGCCCTGCTGGTCTATTAGGAGGTTCTCTGGCTTCAGGTCTCTGTATATAAGATCCAGGAAGTGCAGATACTCGAAGGTTAATACGATCTGAGACGCGTAGAAGCGGGCATGAGGTTCACTGCATGGAGAGGGGGACAGCTGTCACACAGGGGGAGTCACACAGGGCCGGTGTCACCCTTCCAACGGCAAGCACTGGTCGTCACCACACTGCGTCACCTCTACGTGTCACTGTATCGCCGTCACGATTTCCTGGCTGCGTGTCACCTCTGGCACTGTGCGATCGGCTGTGTCTTGGTTTCATGATATCACTGGCACGTTAGTGCCCCTGTCTCACTGCCACCTCCCTCTGTCACCTCTCAGTGTCCCGTCCCATGGTGTCACTGTCACCTCTCAGTGTCCCGTCCCATGGTGTCACTGTCACCTCTCAGTGTCCCGTCCCATGGTGTCACTGTCACCTCTCAGTGGCCCGTCCCATGGTGTCACTGTCACCTCTCAGTGTCCCGTCCCATGGTGTCACTGTCACCTCTCAGTGTCCCGTCCCATGGTGTCACTGTCACCTCTCAGTGTCCCGTCCCATGGTGTCACTGTCACCTCTCAGTGTCCCGTCCCATGGTGTCACTGTCACCTCTCAGTGGCCCGTCCCATGGTGTCACTGTCACCTCCCTCTGTCACCTCTGTGTCCTCTCTCACAGAGCCGCCTCTATGCCCCATGCCTTCTTCTCTATGTGGCACCGCTGGTGTCCTCCTGTCACCTCTGCCGGACTTCTTACCCACTTATGGTTGTTACCTGAAGCGTCCGATCCGGCGAAGGTGAGAAAACATCTCCCCCCCAGCAACGTACTCCATCACCATGTACAGATTAGTGTTATCCTGAGAGGGGAGAGAGGGGGGAGGGGAGAGACGGGAGAGGGGAGAGACAGGGGAGGGGGGAGAGACAGGGGAGGGGGGAGAGACAGGGGAGGGGGGAGAGACAGGGGAGAGACGGGAGAGGGGAGGGGGGGGGAGGGGGGAGAGGGGGAGAGACAGGGGAGGGGGGAGAGGCGAAGGGGAAGAGACAGGGGAGGGGAAGGGGAGAGACGGGAAGGGGGAGGGGAGAAGCGGAGATAAAGAGGGGGAGAAGAGAAATGAGAGAAAAGGGGAGAATATAGAGAGAGGACTCAGTCACTACTACGTGTACTGCTATTTCCCCTCACACATCACTGCAGCCCCTGTTATCCCCTCACACACAGCTCAGTTACTGCAGCCTCTGTTATCCCCTCACACACAGCTCCGTTACTGCAGTCCCTGTTATCCCCTCACACACAGCTCCGTTACTGCAGCCCCGTTATCCCCTCACACACAGCTCCGTTACTGCAGCCCCCCTGTTATCCCCTCACACACAGCTCAGTTACTGCAGCTACCGTTATCCCCTCACACACAGCTCTGTTACTGCAGCCCCCGTTATCCCCTCACACACAGCTCCGTTACTGCAGCCCCCTGTTATCCCCTCACACACAGCTCCGTTACTGCAGCCCCCGTTATCCCCTCACACACAGCTCCGTTACTGCAGCCCCCGCTATCCCCTCACACACAGCTCCGTTACTGCAGCCCCTGTTATCCCCTCACACACAGCTCCGTTACTGCAGCCCCTGTTATCCCCTCACACACAGCTCCGTTACTGCAGCCCCTGTTATCCCCTCACACACAGCTCCGTTACTGCAGCCCCGTTATCCACTCTCACACAGCTCCGTTACTGCAGCCCCCGTTATCCCCTCACACACAGCTCAGTTACTGCAGCCCCCTGTTATCCCCTCACACACAGCTCCGTTACTGCAGCCCCGTTATCCCCTCACACACAGCTCAGTTACTGCAGCCCCCGTTATCCCCTCACACACAGCTCCGTTACTGCAGCCCCTGTTATCCCCTCACACACAGCTCAGTTACTGCAGCCCGTTATCCCCTCACACACAGCTCAGTTACTGCAGCCCCCCTGTTATCCCCTCACACACAGCTCCGTTACTGCAACCCGTTATCCCCTCACACACAGCTCCATTACTGCAGCCCCTGTTATCCCCTCACACACAGCTCCATTACTGCAGCCCCTGTTATCCCCTCACACACAGCTCCGTTACTGCAGCCCCTGTTATCCCCTCACACACAGCTCCGTTACTGCAGCCCCCGTTATCCCCTCACACACAGCTCAGTTACTGCAGCCTCTGTTATCCCCTCACACACAGCTCCATTACAGCAGCCCCCTGTTATCCCCTCACACACAGCTCCGTTACTGCAGCCCCCCTGTTATCCCCTCACACACAGCTCCGTTACTGCAGCCCCCTGTTATCCCCTCACACACAGCTCCGTTACTTCAGCCCGTTATCCCCTCACACACAGCTCCATTACTGCAGCCCCGTTACCCCTCACACACAGCTCAGTTACTGCAGCCCCCGTTATCCCCTCACACACAGCTCCGTTACTGCAGCCCCTGTTATCCCCTCACACACAGCTCCGTTACTGCAGCCCCTGTTATCCCCTCACACACAGCTCCGTTACTGCAGCCCGTTATCCCCTCACACACAGCTCAGTTACTGCAGCCCCCGTTATCCCCTCACACACAGCTCAGATACTGCAGCCCCTGTTATCCCCTCACACACAGCTCCGTTACTGCAGCCCCGTTATCCCCTCACACACAGCTCCGTTACTGCAGCCCCTGTTATCCCCTCACACACAGCTCCGTTACTGCAGCCCCTGTTATCCCCTCACACACAGCTCAGATACTGCAGCCCCTGTTATCCCCTCACACACAGCTCCGTTACTGCAGCCCCTGTTATCCCCTCACACACAGCTCCGTTACTGCAGCCCCTGTTATCCCCTCACACACAGCTCCGTTACTGCAGCCCCTGTTATCCCCTCACACACAGCTCCGTTACTGCAGCCCCGTTATCCCCTCACACACAGCTCCGTTACTGCAGCCCCTGTCATCCCCTCACACACAGCTCCGTTACTGCAGCCCCTGTTATCCCCTCACACACAGCTCCGTTACTGCAGCCCCGTTATCCCCTCACACACAGATCCGTTACTGCAGCCCCTGTTATCCCCTCACACACAGCTCCGTTACTGCAGCCCCCGTTATCCCCTCACACACAGCTCAGATACTGCAGCCCCCCTGTTATCCCCTCACACACAGCTCCGTCACTGCAGCCCCCGTTATCCCCTCACACACAGCTCCGTTACTGCAGCCCCGTTATCCCCTCACACACAGCTCCGTTACTGCAGCCCTGTTATCCCCTCACACACAGCTCCGTTACTGCAGCCCCCGTTATCCCCTCACACACAGCTCCGTTACTGCAGCCCCTGTTATCCCCTCACACACAGCTCCGTTACTGCAGCCCCTGTTATCCCCTCACACACAGCTCCGTTACTGCAGCCCGTTACTGCAGCCCGTTATCCCCTCACACACAGCTCCGATACTGCAGCCCCCGTTATCCCCTCACACACCGCTCAGTTACTGCAGCCCCTGTTATCCCCTCACACACAGCTCCGTTACTGCAGCCCCTGTTATCCCCTCACACACAGCTCAGTTACTGCAGCCCCCTGTTATCCCCTCACACACAGCTCCGTTACTGCAGCCCCTGTTATCCCCTCACACACAGATCCGTTACTGCAGCCCCTGTTATCCCCTCACACACAGCTCCGTTACTGCAGCCCCTGTTATCCCCTCACACACAGCTCCGTTACTGCAGCCCCCTGTTATCCCCTCACACACAGCTCCGTTACTGCAGCCCCTTGTTATTCCCTCACACACAGCTCCGATACTGCAGCCCCCTGTTATCCCCTCACACACAGCTCAGTTACTGCAGCCCCTGTTATCCCCTCACACACAGCTCCATTACTGCAGCCCCGTTATCCCCTCACACACAGCTCCGTTACTGCAGCCCCTGTTATCCCCTCACACACAGCTCCGTTACTGCAGCCCCCTGTTATCCCCTCACACACAGCTCCGTTACTGCAGCCCCTGTTATCCCCTCACACACCGCTCCGTTACTGCAGCCCCTGTTATCCCCTCACACACAGCTCAGTTACTGCAGCCCCCCTGTTATCCCCTCACACACAGCTCCGTTACTGCAGCCCCTGTTATCCCCTCACACACAGCTCCGTTACTGCAGCCCCCGTTATCCCCTCACACACAGCTCCGTTACTGCAGCCCCGTTATCCCCTCACACACAGCTCCGTTACTACAGCTTCTGTTATCCCCTCACACACAGCTCCGTTACTGCAGCCCCTGTTATCCCCTCACACACAGCTCAGTTACTGCAGCCCCCCGTTATCCCCTCACACACAGCTCCGTTACTGCAGCCCCCGTTATCCCCTCACACACAGCTCCGTTACTGCAGCCCGTTATCCCCTCACACACAGCTCCGTTACTGCAGCCCCCGTTATCCCCTCACACACAGCTCCGTTACTGCAGCCCCTGTTATCCCCTCACACACAGCTCCGTTACTGCAGCCCCTGTTATCCCCTCACACACAGCTCCGTTACTGCAGCCCCCGGTTATCCCCTCACACACAGCTCCGTTACTACAGCCCCCGGTTATCCCCTCACACACAGCTCCGTTACTACAGCCCCCGTTATCCCCTCACACACAGCTCCGTTACTGCAGCCCCTGTTATCCCCTCACACACAGCTCCGTTACTGCAGCCCCTGTTATCCCCTCACACACAGCTCCGTTACTGCAGCCCCCGTTATCCCCTCACACACAGCTCCGTTACTGCAGCCCCGTTATCCCCTCACACACAGCTCCGTTACTGCAGCCCGTTATCCCCTCACACACAGCTCCGTTACTGCAGCCCCCGTTATCCCCTCACACACAACTCCGTTACTGCAGCCCCTGTTATCCCCTCACACACAGCTCCGTTACTGCAGCCCCCGGTTATCCCCTCACACACAGCTCCGTTACTACAGCCCCCGTTATCCCCTCACACACAGCTCCGTTACTGCAGCCCCCATTATCCCCTCACACACAGCTCAGTTACTGCAGCCCCTGTTATCCCCTCACACACAGCTCCGTTACTGCAGCCCCGTTATCCCCTCACACACAGCTCAGTTACTGCAGCCCCCGTTATCCCCTCACACACAGCTCCGTTACTGCAGCCCCCGTTATCCCCTCACACACAGCTCCATTACTGCAGCCCCGTTATCCCCTCACACACAGCTCAGTTACTGCAGCCCCCGTTATCCCCTCACACACAGCTCCGTTACTGCAGCCCCTGTTATCCCCTCACACACAGCTCCGTTACTGCAGCCCCTGTTATCCCCTCACACACAGCTCAGTTACTGCAGCCCCTGTTATCCCCTCACACACAGCTCAGTTACTGCAGCCCCCCTGTTATCCCCTCACACACAGCTCCGTTACTGCAGCCCCTGTTATCCCCTCACACACAGCTCCATTACTGCAGCCCCTGTTATCCCCTCACACACAGCTCCGTTACTGCAGCCCCCCTGTTATCCCCTCACACACAGCTCAGTTACTGCAGCTACCGTTATCCCCTCACACACAGCTCCGTTACTGCAGCCCCCGTTATCCCCTCACACACAGCTCCGTTACTGCAGCCCCCTGTTATCCCCTCACACACAGCTCCGTTACTGCAGCCCCCGTTATCCCCTCACACACAGCTCCGTTACTGCAGCCCCCGCTATCCCCTCACACACAGCTCCGTTACTGCAGCCCCTGTTATCCCCTCACACACAGCTCCGTTACTGCAGCCCCTGTTATCCCCTCACACACAGCTCCGTTACTGCAGCCCCGTTATCCCCTCACACACAGCTCAGTTACTGCAGCCCCCGTTATCCCCTCACACACAGCTCCGTTACTGCAGCCCCTGTTATCCCCTCACACACAGCTCAGTTACTGCAGCCCCTGTTATCCCCTCACACACAGCTCAGTTACTGCAGCCCCCCTGTTATCCCCTCACACACAGCTCTGTTACTGCAGCCCCTGTTATCCCCTCACACACAGCTCCATTACTGCAGCCGTGGGTTATCCCCTCACACACAGCTCCATTACTGCAGCCCCTGTTATCCCCTCACACACAGCTCCGTTACTGCAGCCCGTTATCCCCTCACACACAGCTCAGTTACTGCAGCCCCCGTTATCCCCTCACACACAGCTCCGTTACTGCAGCCCCTGTTATCCCCTCACACACAGCTCCGTTACTGCAGCCCCTGTTATCCCCTCACACACAGCTCCGTTACTGCAGCCCGTTATCCCCTCACACACAGCTCCATTACTGCAGCCCCGTTATCCCCTCACACACAGCTCAGTTACTGCAGCCCCCGTTATCCCCTCACACACAGCTCAGATACTGCAGCCCCTGTTATCCCCTCACACACAGCTCCGTTACTGCAGCCCCGTTATCCCCTCACACACAGCTCCGTTACAGCAGCCCCTGTTATCCCCTCACACACAGCTCAGATACTGCAGCCCCTGTTATCCCCTCACACACAGCTACGTTACTGCAGCCCCTGTTATCCCCTCACACACAGCTCCGTTACTGCAGCCCCTGTTATCCCCTCACACACAGCTCCGTTACTGCAGCCCCGTTATCCCCTCACACACAGCTCCGTTACTGCAGCCCCTGTTATCCCCTCACACACAGCTCCGTTACTGCAGCCCCTGTTATCCCCTCACACACAGCTCCGTTACTGCAGCCCCGTTATCCCCTCACACACAGATCCGTTACTGCAGCCCCTGTTATCCCCTCACACACAGCTCCGTTACTGCAGCCTCTGTTATCCCCTCACACACAGCTCCGTTACTGCAGCCCCTGTTATCCCCTCACACACAGCTCAGTTACTGCAGCCCCTGTTATCCCCTCACACACAGCTCCGTTACTGCAGCCCCTGTTATCCCCTCACACAGAGCTCCGTTACTGCAGCCCCGTTATCCCCTCACATACAGCTCTGTTACTGCAGCCCCGTTATCCCCTCACACACAGCTCAGTTACTGCAGCCCCCCTGTTATCCCCTCACACACAGCTCCGTTACTGCAGCCCCTGTTATCCCCTCACACACAGCTCCGTTACTGCAGCCCCTGTTATCCCCTCACACACAGCTCCGTTACTACAGCTTCTGTTATCCCCTCACACACAGCTCCGTTACTGCAGCCTCTGTTATCCCCTCACACACAGCTCAGTTACTGCAGCCCCTGTTATCCCCTCACACACAGCTCCGTTACTGCAGCCCCTGTTATCCCCTCACACACAGCTCAGTTACTGCAGCCCCTGTTATCCCCTCACACACAGATCCGTTACTGCAGCCCCTGTTATCCCCTCACACACAGCTCCGTTACTGCAGCCCCCGTTATCCCCTCACACACAGCTCCGTTACTGCAGCCTCTGTTATCCCCTCACACACAGCTCCGTTACTGCAGCCCCTGTTATCCCCTCACACACAGCTCAGTTACTGCAGCCCCTGTTATCCCCTCACACACAGATCCGTTACTGCAGCCCCTGTTATCCCCTCACACACAGCTCCGTTACTGCAGCCCCCGTTATCCCCTCACACACAGCTCCGTTACTGCAGCCCCCTGTTATCCCCTCACACACAGCTCCGTTACTGCAGCCCCCGTTATCCCCTCACACACAGCTCAGTTACTGCAGCCCCTGTTATCCCCTCACACACAGCTCAGTTACTGCAGCCCCGTTATCCCCTCACACACAGCTCCGTTACTGCAGCCCCTGTTATCCCCTCACACACAGCTCCGTTACTGCAGCCCCTGTTATCCCCTCACACACAGCTCCGTTACTGCAGCCCCTGTTATCCCCTCACACACAGCTCAGTTACTGCAGCCCCTGTTATCCCCTCACACACAGATCCGTTACTGCAGCCCCTGTTATCCCCTCACACACAGCTCCGTTACTGCAGCCCCCGTTATCCCCTCACACACAGCTCCGTTACTGCAGCCCCTGTTATCCCCTCACACACAGCTCCGTTACTGCAGCCCCTGTTATCCCCTCACACACAGATCCGTTACTGCAGCCCCTGTTATCCCCTCACACACAGCTCCGTTACTGCAGCCCCTGTTATCCCCTCACACACAGCTCCGTTACTGCAGCCCCTGTTATCCCCTCACACACAGCTCCGTTACTGCAGCCCGTTATCCCCTCACACACAGCTCCGTTACTGCAGCCCCTGTTATCCCCTCACACACAGCTCCGTTACTGCAGCCCCTGTTATCCCCTCACACACAGATCCGTTACTGCCGCCCCCGTTATCCCCTCACACATAGCTCCGTTACTGCAGCCCCCGTTATCCCCTCACACACAGCTCCGTTACTGCAGCCCCCTGTTATCCCCTCACACACAGCTCCGTTACTGCAGCCCCCGTTATCCCCTCACACACAGCTCCGTTACTGCAGCCCCTGTTATCCCCTCACACACAGATCCGTTACTGCAGCCCCTGTTATCCCCTCACACACAGCTCCGTTACTGCAGCCCCTGTTATCCCCTCACACACAGCTCCGTTACTGCAGCCCCTGTTATCCCCTCACACACAGCTCCGTTACTGCAGCCTCTGTTATCCCCTCACACACAGCTCCGTTACTGCAGCCCCTGTTATCCCCTCACACACAGCTCCGTGACTGCAGCCCCTGTTATCCCCTCACACACAGCTCAGTTACTGCAGCCCCTGTTATCCCCTCACACACAGCTCCGTTACTGCAGCCCCTGTTATCCCCTCACACACAGCTCCGTTACTGCAGCCCCTGTTATCCCCTCACACACAGCTCCGTTACTGCAGCCCCTGTTATCCCCTCACACACAGCTCCGTTACTGCAGCCCCTGTTATCCCCTCACACACAGCTCCGTTACTGCAGCCCCCGTTATCCCCTCACACACAGCTCAGTTACTGCAGCCCCTGTTATCCCCTCACACACAGCTCCGTTACTGCAGCCCCTGTTATCCCCTCACACACAGCTCCGTTACTGCAGCCCCTGTTATCCCCTCACACACAGCTCAGTTACTGCAGCCCGTTATCCCCTCACACACAGCTCCGTTACTGCAGCCCCTGTTATCCCCTCACACACAGCTCCGTTACTGCAGCCCCCGTTATCCCCTCACACACAGCTCCGTTACTGCAGCCCCTGTTATCCCCTCACACACAGCTCAGTTACTGCAGCCCCTGTTATCCCCTCACACACAGCTCCGTTACTGCAGCCCCCGTTATCCCCTCACACACAGCTCAGTTACTGCAGCCCCTGTTATCCCCTCACACACAGATCCGTTACTGCAGCCCCTGTTATCCCCTCACACAAAGTTCCGTTACTTCAGCCCCCGTTATCCCCTCACACACAGCTCCGTTACTGCAGCCCCCTGTTATCCCCTCACACACAGCTCCGTTACTGCAGCCCCCGTTATCCCCTCACACACAGCTCAGTTACTGCAGCCCCTGTTATCCCCTCACACACAGATCCGTTACTGCAGCCCCTGTTATCCCCTCACACACAGCTCCGTTACTGCAGCCCCGTTATCCCCTCACACACAGATCCGTTACTGCAGCCCCTGTTATCCCCTCACACACAGCTCCGTTACTGCAGCCTCTGTTATCCCCTCACACACAGCTCCGTTACTGCAGCCCCTGTTATCCCCTCACACACAGCTCAGTTACTGCAGCCCCTGTTATCCCCTCACACACAGCTCCGTTACTGCAGCCCCTGTTATCCCCTCACACAGAGCTCCGTTACTGCAGCCCCGTTATCCCCTCACATACAGCTCCGTTACTGCAGCCCCGTTATCCCCTCACACACAGCTCAGTTACTGCAGCCCCCCTGTTATCCCCTCACACACAGCTCCGTCACTGCAGCCCCTGTTATCCCCTCACACACAGCTCCGTTACTGCAGCCCCTGTTATCCCCTCACACACAGCTCCGTTACTACAGCTTCTGTTATCCCCTCACACACAGCTCCGTTACTGCAGCCTCTGTTATCCCCTCACACACAGCTCCGTTACTGCAGCCCCTGTTATCCCCTCACACACAGCTCAGTTACTGCAGCCCCTGTTATCCCCTCACACACAGATCCGTTACTGCAGCCCCTGTTATCCCCTCACACACAGCTCCGTTACTGCAGCCCCTGTTATCCCCTCACACACAGCTCCGTTACTGCAGCCCCCGTTATCCCCTCACACACAGCTCCGTTACTGCAGCCCCTGTTATCCCCTCACACACAGCTCAGTTACTGCAGCCCCTGTTATCCCCTCACACACAGCTCCGTTACTGCAGCCCCCGTTATCCCCTCACACACAGCTCAGTTACTGCAGCCCCTGTTATCCCCTCACACACAGATCCGTTACTGCAGCCCCTGTTATCCCCTCACACAAAGTTCCGTTACTTCAGCCCCCGTTATCCCCTCACACACAGCTCCGTTACTGCAGCCCCCTGTTATCCCCTCACACACAGCTCCGTTACTGCAGCCCCCGTTATCCCCTCACACACAGCTCAGTTACTGCAGCCCCTGTTATCCCCTCACACACAGCTCCGTTACTGCAGCCCCTGTTATCCCCTCACACACAGCTCCGTTACTGCAGCCCCGTTATCCCCTCACACACAGATCCGTTACTGCAGCCCCTGTTATCCCCTCACACACAGCTCCGTTACTGCAGCCCTGTTATCCCCTCACACACAGCTCCGTTACTGCAGCCTCTGTTATCCCCTCACACACAGCTCCGTTACTGCAGCCCCTGTTATCCCCTCACACACAGCTCAGTTACTGCAGCCCCTGTTATCCCCTCACACACAGCTCCGTTACTGCAGCCCCTGTTATCCCCTCACACAGAGCTCCGTTACTGCAGCCCCGTTATCCCCTCACATACAGCTCCGTTACTGCAGCCCCGTTATCCCCTCACACACAGCTCCGTTACTGCAGCCTCTGTTATCCCCTCACACACAGCTCCGTTACTGCAGCCCCTGTTATCCCCTCACACACAGCTCAGTTACTGCAGCCCCTGTTATCCCCTCACACACAGATCCGTTACTGCAGCCCCTGTTATCCCCTCACACACAGCTCCGTTACTGCAGCCCCCGTTATCCCCTCACACACAGCTCCGTTACTGCAGCCCCCTGTTATCCCCTCACACACAGCTCCGTTACTGCAGCCCCCGTTATCCCCTCACACACAGCTCAGTTACTGCAGCCCCTGTTATCCCCTCACACACAGCTCAGTTACTGCAGCCCCGTTATCCCCTCACACACAGCTCCGTTACTGCAGCCCCTGTTATCCCCTCACACACAGCTCCGTTACTGCAGCCCCTGTTATCCCCTCACACACAGCTCCGTTACTGCAGCCCCTGTTATCCCCTCACACACAGCTCAGTTACTGCAGCCCCTGTTATCCCCTCACACACAGATCCGTTACTGCAGACCCTGTTATCCCCTCACACACAGCTCCGTTACTGCAGCCCCGTTATCCCCTCACACACAGCTCAGTTACTGCAGCCCCTCTGTTATCCCCTCACACACAGCTCCGTTACTGCAGCCCCTGTTATCCCCTCACACACAGCTCCGTTACTGCAGCCCCCGTTATCCCCTCACACACAGCTCCGTTACTGCAGCCCCTGTTATCCCCTCACACACAGCTCCGTTACTGCAGCCCCTGTTATCCCCTCACACACAGATCCGTTACTGCAGCCCCTGTTATCCCCTCACACACAGCTCCGTTACTGCAGCCCCTGTTATCCCCTCACACACAGCTCCGTTACTGCAGCCCCTGTTATCCCCTCACACACAGCTCCGTTACTGCAGCCCGTTATCCCCTCACACACAGCTCCGTTACTGCAGCCCCTGTTATCCCCTCACACACAGCTCCGTTACTGCAGCCCCTGTTATCCCCTCACACACAGATCCGTTACTGCCGCCCCTGTTATCCCCTCACACATAGCTCCGTTACTGCAGCCCCCGTTATCCCCTCACACACAGCTCCGTTACTGCAGCCCCCTGTTATCCCCTCACACACAGCTCCGTTACTGCAGCCCCTGTTATCCCCTCACACACAGATCCGTTACTGCAGCCCCTGTTATCCCCTCACACACAGCTCAGTTACTGCAGCCCCCCCGTTATCCCCTCACACACAGCTCCGTTACTGCAGCCTCTGTTATCCCCTCACACACAGCTCCGTTACTGCAGCCCCTGTTATCCCCTCACACACAGCTCCGTGACTGCAGCCCCTGTTATCCCCTCACACACAGCTCAGTTACTGCAGCCCCTGTTATCCCCTCACACACAGCTCCGTTACTGCAGCCCCTGTTATCCCCTCACACACAGCTCCGTTACTGCAGCCCGTTATCCCCTCACACACAGCTCCGTTACTGCAGCCCCTGTTATCCCCTCACACACAGCTCCGTTACTGCAGCCCCTGTTATCCCCTCACACACAGATCCGTTACTGCCGCCCCTGTTATCCCCTCACACATAGCTCCGTTACTGCAGCCCCGTTATCCCCTCACACACAGCTCCGTTACTGCAGCCCCCTGTTATCCCCTCACACACAGCTCCGTTACTGCAGCCCCCGTTATCCCCTCACACACAGCTCCGTTACTGCAGCCCCTGTTATCCCCTCACACACAGATCCGTTACTGCAGCCCCTGTTATCCCCTCACACACAGCTCCGTTACTGCAGCCTCTGTTATCCCCTCACACACAGCTCCGTTACTGCAGCCCCTGTTATCCCCTCACACACAGCTCCGTGACTGCAGCCCCTGTTATCCCCTCACACACAGCTCAGTTACTGCAGCCCCTGTTATCCCCTCACACACAGCTCCGTTACTGCAGCCCCTGTTATCCCCTCACACACAGCTCCGTTACTGCAGCCCCTGTTATCCCCTCACACACAGCTCCGTTACTGCAGCCCCTGTTATCCCCTCACACACAGCTCCGTTACTGCAGCCCGTTATCCCCTCACACACAGCTCAGTTACTGCAGCCCCCCGTTATCCCCTCACACACAGCTCCGTTACTGCAGCCCCCGTTATCCCCTCACACACAGCTCCGTTACTGCAGCCCCCGTTATCCCCTCACACACAGCTCCGTTACTGCAGCCCCCGTTATCCCCTCACACACAGCTCAGTTACTGCAGCCCCCGTTACACCCTCACACACAGCTCCGTTACTGCAGCCCCGTTATCCCCTCACACACAGATCCGTTACTGCAGCCCTTGTTATCCCCTCACACACAGCTCCGTTACTGCAGCCCCTGTTATTCCCTCACACACAGCTCCGTTACTGCAGCCCCTCTGCTGCTCCTCACACACAGCTCAGTTGCTGCAGCGCCTCTGCTGCTCCTCACCTTGAAGGAATACTCCAGCCTCACTAGGAACGGGAAGTTCACAGCCTGCAGGATGCGCTTCTCATTCAGCGTGTGCTCGATCTGCTTCAACTTCACCACCTGGGAGGGAGGAAAGTGCCTTATTGCCCCTGTAGCATGAGGTAACCCAGCTCCCGAGTGCCTTATTGCCCCAGTAGCATGAGGTAACCCAGCTCCCGAGTGCCTTATTGCCCCTGTAGCACGAGGTAACCCAGCTCCCGAGTGCCTTATTGCCCTTGTAGCATGAGGTAACCCAGCTCCCGAGTGCCTTATTGCCCCTGTAGCATGAGGTAACCCAGCCCCCGAGTGCCTTATTGCCCCAGTAGCATGAGGTAACCCAGCTCCCGAGTGCCTTATTGCCCAGTAGCATGAGGTAACCCAGCTCCCGAGTGCCTTATTGCCCCTGTAGCATGAGGTAACCCAGCTCCCGAGTGCCTTATTGCCCCTGTAGCATGAGGTAACCCAGCTCCCGAGTGCCTTATTGCCCCTGTAGCACGAAGTAACCCAGCTCCTGAGTGCCTTATTGCCCCTGTAGCATGAGGTAACCCAGCTCCCGAGTGCCTTATTGCCCCTGACCTTTTGCTTGTCCAGGATTTTCATGGCATAGTAATTGCCGTTGTCTTTGAGTTTTACCAGCATCACACGACCAAACGAGCCGGTACCCAGAGTCTTCAAGCGCTCAAACTGCTCCAGCTGAGCCGTGTTCTGAGAGGGAAGCAACAGAGGGAGAGAGGAGGGGGGGCGGGGGGAGAGAGGCAGAGGAGGGGGGGGGGAAGAGAGAGGAGCAGAGGGAGGAGAAAGAGAGAGGAGCAGAGGGGGGAGAAAGAAAGAGGAGCAGAGGGGGGGGGGAAAGAGGTGCAGAGGGGGGGGAAGAGAGAGGGGCAGAGGGGGGGGAAGAGAGAGGGGCAGAGGGGGGGGAATAGAGAGGGGCAGAGGGGGGGAATAGAGAGGGGAATAGAGAGGGACAGAGGGGGGGGAATAGAGAGGGACAGAGGGGGGGGAATAGAGAGGGACAGAGGGGGGGGAATAGAGAGGGACAGAGGGGGGGGAATAGAGAGGGGCAGAGGGGGGAAAGAGAGAGGGGCAGAGGGGGGAAAGAGAGAGGGGCAGAGGGGGGAAAGAGAGAGGGGCAGAGGGGGGAAAGAGAGAGGGGCAGAGGGGGGAAAGAGAGAGGGGCAGAGGGGGGAAAGAGAGGGCAAAAGGGAGAGAAGCAGAGGGGGAGGAGGAGAGTGGAGAGCAGAGGGGGAGGAGGAGAGGGGTGAGAGGCAGAGGGGCGGGGGAAGAGAGGCATAGAAAATTAAACACCTCTTTGCAGATATCACAAACAAATATATTCTGGCTATACAGATCGACATTTACACTCACATACACATCTTTCTTTATATAGCACCATCTATGTACACAGCGCTTCACAGCAGAAATACACGTGACATCATCATATAAACACGTTAACGGGAAGAAGTGCTTCAGGCATGAAAGTAACATTAGGAAAAGGTGTCCCTGCCCCGCAGAGCTTACAATCTAATTGGTAGGTAGGAAGAACGTACAGAGACAGTAGGAGGGTGTTCTGGTAAGTGTGTCTGCAGGGGGCCAATGTCGATGTATGAGGTGTAAAGTATCAGCCACAGTGCTATTCATATGCTTCGTTAAGCAAGTGTGTTTTAAGGTGGGTCTTAAAGGTGGATATAGAGGGTGCTAGTCGGGTACTGAGGGGAAGGGCATTCCAGAGGTGTGGGGCAGTCAGTGAGAAAGGTTTAAGGCGGGAGAGGGCTTTAGTTACAAAGGGGGGAAGAGAGAAGACATCCTTGAGCAGAACGCAAGAGTCGGGATGGTGCATAGGGAGAAATTAAAAGAGGGGAGGGGAATTGTGTGTGTAATACAGGACTTAATAGGAAGCCAGGAGAGGGATATCAGTAGGAACACACACACACACACGTTGCGCTAATCAACTTTTGGTGTTAAAGAGGCAATTCAAGTCATTTTTCAACCTCCTCCCCCTCCCCCCCCATTATTTTCATTTTTTGAAATACAGAATCGAAGCCTGCGGAGTTTAACCCCATTCATTCCAGCTCCGGGGGCCCGCCGCTTCCTGAGGTACTCACCCCCGTAGTGGGCGACGGTAGCCCCTCCAGGGTTCTCTATTTGGCTGCTTTACAACGTTCCCGGGACACGCAGTCCTATAGGAAACCGCCATGTCGCCCGGCGCCAAGGGGATGTTAGGGAGATGGGAGCAGGGTAGGTCAGTGATGGGATGAGAGGGATGTTGGGGAGATGGGAGCAGGGTGGGTGAGTTATGGGATGAGAGGGATGTTGGGGAGATGGGAGCAGGGTGGGTGAGTTATGGGATGAGAGGGATGTTGGGGAGATGGGAGCAGTGTAGGTGAGTTATGGGATGAGAGGGATGTTGGGGAGATGGGAGCAGGGTGGGTGAGTTATGGGATGAGAGGGATGTTGGGGAGATGGGAGCAGTGTGGGTGAGTTATGGGATGAGAGGGATGTTGGGGAGATGGGAGCAGTGTAGGTGAGTTATGGGATGAGAGGGATGTTGGGGAGATGGGAGCAGTGTGGGTGAGTTATGGGATGAGAGGGATGTTGGGGAGATGGGAGCAGGGTGGGTGAGTTATGGGATGAGAGGGATGTTGGGGAGATGGGAGCAGGGTGGGTGAGTTATGGGATGAGAGGGATGTTGGGGAGATGGGAGCAGTGTGGGTGAGTTATGGGATGAGAGGGATGTTAGGGAGATGGGAGCAGTGTGGGTGAGTTATGGGATGAGGGGGATGTTAGGGAGATGGGAGCAGGGTGGGTGAGTTATGGGATGAGAGGGATGTTGGGGAGATGGGAGCAGGGTGGGTGAGTTATGGGATGAGAGGGATGTTGGGGAGATGGGAGCAGTGTGGGTGAGTTATGGGATGAGAGGGATGTTGGGGAGATGGGAGCAGGGTGGGTGAGTTATGGGATGAGAGGGATGTTGGGGAGATGGGAGCAGTGTGGGTGAGTTATGGGATGAGAGGGATGTTAGGGAGATGGGAGCAGTGTGGGTGAGTGATGGGATGAGGGGGATGTTAGGGAGATGGGAGCAGTGTGGGTGAGTGATGGGATGAGGGGGATGTTAGGGTGATGGGTGCAGTGTAAGTGAGTGATGGGATGAGGGGGATGTTAGGGAGATGGGAGCAGTGTGGGTGAGTGATGGGATGAGGGGGATGTTAGGGAGATGGGAGCAGTGTGGGTGAGTGATGGGATGAGGGGGATGTTAGGGAGATGGGAGCAGTGTGGGTGAGTGATGGGATGAGGGGGATGTTAGGGAGATGGGAGCAGTGTGGGTGAGTGATGGGATGAGGGGGATGTTAGGGTGATGGGTGCAGTGTAGGTGGTTGATGGGATGAGGGGGATGTTAGGGTGATGGGAGCAGTGTAAGTGAGTGATGGGATGAGGGGGATGTTAGGGAGATGGGAGCAGTGTGGGTGAGTGATGGGATGAGGGGGATGTTAGGGAGATGGGAGCAGGGTGGGTGAGTGATGGGATGAGGGGGATGTTAGGGAGATGGGAGCAGTGTGGGTGAGTGATGGGATGAGGGGGATGTTAGGGAGATGGGAGCAGTGTGGGTGAGTTATGGGATGAGAGGGATGTTGGGGAGATGGGAGCAGTGTTGGTGAGTGATGGGATGAGGGGATGTTGGGTAGATGGGAGCAGTGTGGGTGAGTTATGGGATGAGGGGGATGTTAGGGGGATGGGAGCAGGGTAGGTGAGTGATGGGATGAGGGGGATGTTAGGGAGATGGGGCAGTGTGGGTGAGTGATGGGATGAGGGTGATGTTAGGGAGATTGGAGCAGTGTAGGTGAGTGATGGGATGAGGGGATGTTGGGTAGATGGGAGCAGTGTGGGTGAGTTATGGGATGAGGGGGATGTTAGGGGGATGGGAGCAGGGTAGGTGAGTGATGGGATGAGGGGGATGTTAGGGGGATGGGAGCAGGGTGGGTGAGTTATGGGATGAGGTGAATGGGAGCAGGGTAGGCGAGTTATGAGATAAGGGTATGTTAGGGGTATGTTAGGGGCATGGGAGCAGTGTAGGTGAGTGATGGGATGAGGGGGATGTTGGGTAGATGGGAGCAGTGTAGGTGAGTGATGGGATGAGGGTATGTTAGGGAGATGGGAGCAGTGTAGGGGAGAGTGATGGGATGAGGGTATGTTAGGGAGATGGGAGCAGTGTAGGGGAGAGTGATGGGATGAGGAGGGTAGTATGGAGATAACAGTGTAGGTGAGTGATGGGATGAGAGGGATATTGGGGAGATGGGAGCAGGGTGGGTGAGAGATGGGATGAGGGTATGTTAGGGAGATGGGAGCAGTGTAGGGGTGAGTGATGGGATGAGGAGGGTAGTATGGAGATAACAGTGTAGGTGAGTGATGGGATGAGAGGGATATTGGGGAGATGGGAGCAGGGTGGGTGAGAGATGAGATGGGAGCAGGGTGGGTGAGAGATGGGATGAGGGTATGTTAGGGAGATGGGAGCAGTGTAGGGGTGAGTGATGGGATGAGGAGGGTAGTATGGAGATAACAGTTTAGGTGAGTGATGGGATGAGGATGATAGTAGGGAAATAACAGTGTAGGGGAGAGTGATGGGATGAGGGCGATTTTAGGCTGATGAGAGCCGTGAAAGTGAGGAAATGTAAGTGCAGACATGGAACGGGTTTGGGAATGACGGTCTCTGTTCTAGTACATCTCAAGGAAATGCATTTATTTTGAGAACACATTTTATTTAGATTTAATAGGACATTTTCAGACATTTATTTTAACATATTTACCATGATATCAATCTTTTCACCACGATAACGATTTATATCACCCAACCTTAACACAAAGTATATTAAAAGGTGCATATTACTCTGGGTCTTTACGACTCGCAATCTGCGACAAACGGCTCAATCGTTTACATTTTATATTTACATGTAATTATTTTTTAGATATACAGCAAGGCCCCGGTTTTTTGGCGATCCGTTGATACGGCGGTACCGAGAAGGGGGCCGCCATGTACCGAGAACGGGACGGTCCGGGGTCACGCACGTGCAGAACGGGCCGGTCCGGGTTGCGCATGCGCAGAATGTTTTTTTTTTGCCGATGTTGCGCATGCGTAGAACGGCGCATTGCCCGTCTGCGCATGCGCACATAACGAAAATCGCCTTTTCAGTTTCCGGCGATTTTCGCTTTGCGGCGTGTCTTTAGAACGGAACCCTGTACACACTAGTGGCCTAAAATGTGGAAAAATTGGCTTTTTCCATGTTTTAATGCTGGTTACTCCATCCATGTAATTAAAAAAAAAAATATACATAACAATTATCCATCACTGGAAAGGGAATGTTATACCGATTCGAATGATGGAATCGTTTTTCTAATATATCTAATATTTTCTGAAATGAGTGAACTTGTATTTTATTTATAAAATGTGTTACCAGGAAGTAATACATTGAGAGTTACCTCTCGTCCTCAGGTATGTCCTGGGCACAGAGCTCACAGTTCTATGCAATTTATAGAAAGGATTCTAAAGAACCGGAATTCTGACCAATCAGAAATCTTGTTGATCTAGCCAATAGCATTGCGGATGTCTCGCGCTGCAATTGGACGTGACGGAAACGCTGGAACGCCACTCCTTGCGGCCATTTTGAGGAGGATACAGCGCAAGTGTCGCATCTGTTGAGAATTGCAGTATTATTTCGCAACACTTCATTTCTCTCGTCGAAAAATATTGGATTTTGCGCAGGTGTACTCGGTACTTGCAAGCGGCTGCTGCTGCTGCGACGAGAAACAATTGGCCAACCAAGGACGCGAGCGGTGACTTTAAAACAGCGTGGATACACTCGCGAAGAAATTGCAGCCCTCAAGGGCCACCGCCAGCAATACAAGGATATCCCCTGCTTCAGCACAGGTTGACCGAGCCACCTGTGCTGAAGCAGGGATATCACCAACAACCTGACCTGCGGGTCGCCCCCTTGAGGACGGGGAGTTGGCCGCCCCTGGAATGACTGGTGGAGGAGCAGTGGAAAGTGGCGTTTACAAGCTTGTGAAGACAGTGTTTACAAAACAGGAAGGAGAGGGGGGAAATAAAGGGCACAACTCCACGAGGTGACAGGAGGGAAACGCCACTGTCCCTGTGCCGAAAATAGGAGGCGATCATCAGACGACACCGAAGCTATTCTTCGCGCTGGTGGTACGACGAGCGACAACAGTTCGTCATCGTCAAACTAGGCCTGGGACATAGTTGTTTGCCGAGTGCGGAGGCGCGCTGAGGTGCTTTCCCTGGCCTTACACAGCGCTCCGTCCGTGGGCGTGTCGGGGGCGGGCCAGTGACGTCACGGAGCTGGTTCGCCCTCGTTGGGGCGAACGAGCTCACGTGACCGGCCCTGCGCTCCGGCAAGCGGGAAAATCTGAAGACTCGGTGAGACGCGCGCTTCCGCACGCGTGCGCGAGCCCCTGCTAAAGCCGCTCTCATTGCGGCTGCAGGGGCTCAGTGCCGAGCAGCAGCGCGGGTCAGCGCAGAAGCGCTGACCATGTCCGGGGCCCTATTTAACTGCGCCTTGAAAGGAAGGATTCAGACGAAGAAGCCGGATCTGCACCCGCAGCAACGAAAACAAGAGCGTCCTGTGGGCCGAGCAGCAGCTCAAGTTTACAGTACAAGATGGGGGGGGGGGAAACTCATACTGAGCGACGAAACAAAAATAGCAATCTTTGGGAGGGAGGATTAGCGGCATTTTTGATATTTCACTTTTCTTTTTTTTTTTACCCAATATAACTCATTTATTTCATGTGTGGTTACAAATCTATCACAGTTTCCCATTGCAAACCCTGTATAACCAGCCTCTCGCAGATGAGACTCAGCGGGTGGAAAAAGCTGTCTGTGAGTTGGGTTACTGGCTCTGCACTTCTGTAACCCAGGCTGTGCTGAAAAGCCGTGTACGGCTGAGATTATAGTGCTTGTGCGATATGAACCGTCCGATTCCCTATGAGGCCCCCCCACCCACACCGCGCGCCACCCACCCACACCGCGTGCCACCCACCCACACCGCGTGCCACCCACCCACACCGCATGCCACCCACACCGCGCGCCACCCACCCACACCGCACGCCACCCACACAGCGCGCCACTGATGCAAAACGTCACTGCGCGACAGTTTTAAAAAAAAGACAAACTATTGTGTCTTTTTGCGCGTGACCGCCGCGGTTCAACCAATGAGGGCGAACCAGCCTGGTGACGCGTCCGCCGTCGCCTCCCCAATCGCTGGATGCCGAGTTCCCCCATCGCTCTGGCAAGAGGCGCGTGCGACAGCCCCTCACTATAATCTTAGCCTTACGCGGCAGGCGTGATCTTTACAGGGCTCCGTGTTACAATGGATTTGGAGCAAAAGGTGACACTGTGTGCTCATTTGCATGTCATCTCCCAGAATCCCTGGGTGCAGTGGTATAATCCATGGCCAAATATCTATATCCAGTAGGCCAAGATACGAGCTGTGTTGCTGCTCCAAGATGTCGCCTCCAGTCGTCGCTGTCGCGATGCCCTTTGATACCCCCGGGGGCAGGGGGGGTATCTTGGCTTACTCGGCCGCTTAGCCATTTCTACTGCGCAAACATAGCGGTTTAAAATACATTTATCGATGTAGATATTGGGCCTTGGATTATACCATACATATACATATTAGACCTTTATAGAGCCGCCCTTTGTCACCATAGGCTATCACCTTACACTGTTTTAGGCTGCCTCTATAGTAAGGCTGAGGACCCGCTGTGCGCGTGCGGGCCAGCAGCCCCTTACCTCCAGTCTGGAGGTCCCCGCTGCCTCCTTCCGACGTGGCTGACTACGTGCAGTGGCGCGCCAGCCGGCCGGAGCTACAAGCTTCTGGTGATTAGAAGCGCCGACGCGTCACGTGGTGCGCGAGGCAGCCAATGAGGAGGGAAGGAGGGGAGCTGTCTGGAGCTACGGGAGGGAGGCGGCTTGGTGTGCCTGTGTGTAATCGTCTAGCCCCCCACGTCGTGCCCGCGCCCACCCGACCTGTTTTGGTCACGCCCCCCCCCCCCATGCCGAAACAAGCTCACTGTAGACCGCAGTGCAGTGACTTGCACGCGCCGCCGGCAAGCAAGGCGGCCGTGCGGTGCGTGCACAGCGCTAACCGAGATCTGCGGTCCTCCAGGGAGAGAGATTGCGACGGGGGGTGGGGGGCGTGGTGGGAGTTTTGCGGGGCGTGGCCATGACCTCACGCGACTGGTTCGCCCTCATTGGCTGAACCGCTCACGTCACGCGCCGATCGCTGAAGAAGTCAAAATCCTTTGACTTCCAGCGATCGCGTAACGCGTGACGTCAGCCATCGCGCCCTCTATGGGCACCCGCGCCGGGCTGCAAGCGCTTGCTACGGCGCTGCGTCCTACACTACACTGTGAACCCGTCCCTTTACCTCTGTAAGAGTAATTAGAATTATTACTGAAGTATTTAAACTTTATACTGGGGATGTGTGTTAAACAAGCAAAATCAAACAGGAAAGAAAATCCCTGCCTAGAAGAGCGCACACACACACACACACATACATATACACACACACACATATACACACACACACACATATACACACACACACACATATACACACACACACACACACACACACACACAGTGACAGGGTCAGACGCCAGCAGACAGTTACAGCGTGCTTTGTTCCCAGCGTGAGGGGGTTAACCTCTGCGGAGGGCTGAGAGAAAGCTATCAGCCTGGAGTCCCGCAAGTCCACCTGGGAAAGGTCTGTGCTGATTGCGTTACTATGCCTGTGAGGGGGAGGTTAACCCATGGAGCTCGGTTACACTATTTCGTGTTGGGCTGGGAACCAGCTGGGCTGGCCAGTATTGGCAGCCCGTGAAGTTGTTTTGTGTAAGTCTCCAGTGTAGTAGGTTTTATTTTTGTTACTTTGCCTTCAAAGGAACCGTGTACGCACAACTGTAATTTATTTTAATTCTGTGGACAAAATAAACCTCAGTTATTGACACTCCTGCTGCATGTTCCCCTTGTCCTGAATCAACACCTGTCGACACTCCTCCAGTGCCCCAAGCTCCTCGTCCAACTCACATTTACATAGCAGGCCCAGATTCCTTTGTGTGCTGGCTGGCTAAGTGCATTACCAGCACCGGCCCACACAAGGAGTCACACGAGCACATTACATATGCATGGGGAATAAATGGCCTTACAGGGCGATACCCAGGACCACACTGGACACCCATTTGGGCTGCAACAACATGGGATTTCAGCCTGTAACATAGGCATCCGTCTGGACAGGTAAGGGCCACTGCCGGGCTTACCCTTTAAACGTGCTTGGCCAGGTTGCCCTTACCGTCACAGTGCTGGTGACACAGACTTTGGTGGACTGGTATGATTGAGTGGCAACACGAACCATGTTTTCCGCACGTTCGTTCTGTAGAATGGGAAAATAAGTCTTGTGGACTCCTGGCGAGACATGACATTGGTCTCACGTCATCGAATTAAGCCATCCCACCTGCGTCCAGATTAGATCAGGGTACTTTTGTGTACATGGGAGCACACTACAATATGCTACTCCTCCAGCAGAGGTAGGCCTGTCCGGTCAGACCACCCAAACAACTGTGGCCGCCATCCTAAAATTACCGTACCCTCTAATCCTAGGCGGTCATTTGACAGGGTTTTGAAGCACTGGTTCAAGCTCCGTTGCCCCCAGAGTGAACCACTCTCCGACCCTGAAACCCAAGTCCACAAGTGGAAGGCCGCTTAATGTTTGTCCATTCGCCCATCCCGATTGGATCTCTGAGAAATGTAAAAAGTGTCAACGAAGAAGTGGACGAAGGGAGGACAAAGAAAGGCTCACGGATAGGCATCACTAAACTAATGTGACACAAGGACTGACGAGGATCTAGCTGTATCAGGTACAGGTGCTAATTGGGCTTGGCATCCAGAAGCACTGGTAGACCGGCAGGGAACACGGGAAAGGTAGTTTAGCAGACCTTGGCATCTCAGTCATTTTGAAAGGGAACCGGTCAATGGTCCACAGCAACGAGGTACTTTTAGCCACGTTCTTGAGGTTAATGGGGTCCATGGCAGAAGATGACGCAAAAGCCTCCTAGACAATACATCATTTCCGAGAAGGAAATAAGGACAGGGTGGTAAAGTGGCCCAAGAGCTGGAACAGGTACTACCGCGCAGCTCTCGTACAGGGGAAGTTTTAGACCTGTCTCAGGGGGGCAGAGAGAACCCACTAGGGAATCCCGAGGACGTATTTTGGGCCTAGGAGTGGGGTGTGCGCGCGAGTGGGGTGTGCGCGCGAGTGGTCCCACTCACATATTTTCCTTAAAATCTGGCGTACCAGAGAGACATTCTCTCTCTGATGGGAGCCGGGGGAAAGGTTTCTTCAGTGAAGTGTATCAGGTAACAGGTCTACAATGACAAACTTTTTCACGTGTAGCGCGCCGAGTCCATGCAGGGTGAGTGCGGCGCCCGACCGACCTAGTGGCTTCACCCTTGCCTCTAGCTTCAGTGATTTGTGCGCTTTAATAGAACGCAATGAGGGGGCGTGCCGTGGCTGTGACATCACAGAAGCTGGTTCGCCCTCATTGGGCGAACCAACTCCCGTGACCCGGCCGTCGCGCGAGAAAACAAATGTATTTGTTTCCTCGCACATCACGAACGCTGGCGCTTCTGGTCGCGGGCTCTCAGGACGGCCTCATAGAGGCACATCCTTTTGATCGCGCCGCGAGCGGTCGCAATAACCGTTGACGCGGCCTACATGCTGGAGCTCTGGCAGCCGAGCGAGCCTAGTCCTGGAACTTACGCCTATAGCTGTGACGTCGCAGGAAGTGACGAGGGCGGAAGGGAGCAGGCAGAGCCCGGAAAGAGACACTTACCTCCCCAATGCGCGCTCCACATGTGCAAAATGTGAGTCTGTTATTGTAAACCTGTTACTTTTAGAATACAATTGTCTCAGATATGACCTCACCATTGGAGTTTCTCTTCTCATCTCGTTCACTGGGATACAAAGCGGAAGAAACCTTTTCCCCTGGCTCCCAACAGAGAGACAATGTGTCTGATATTATTATTATAATAATAATAACAACATGTTCTTGTATAGCGCCGCTAGTTTTATGTAGCGCTTTACAGAGACATTTTGTAGGCACAGGTCCCTGCCCCGTGGAGCTTACAATCTATGTTTTTGGTGCCTGAGGCACAGGGAGATAAAGTGACTTGCCCAAGGTCACAAGGAGCCGACACCGGGAATTGAACTAGGTTCCACCTGCTTCAAACTCAGTGCCAGTCAGTGTCGTTACTCCCTGAGCTGCTCCCTCTGCCTGATATTAAAGGAAAATATGTAAGTGGGAACACACACACACACACACACACACACACACACACACACTGTATTTTTTGTTTATTTCACATACTCACGCGGTGACAAGCTGCGCCCTCCTTATTTGGAAGATTTTGTCAGTTGGCAGCCCTAAAACACCAACTAAGAGCCCCATTAACACCCATACCCGTTACTGAAGTCCCATTTGAACGTATCGCTGTGGAGTCGGTCGGTCCTTTGGAAGAATCCACTGTGGGACATCTACATATTCTAATAATACTTGATTATGGCACACAGTACCGAGGCTATTCCCCGGCACAATACTGCCTCCACAAACCGTAGTGAAAGAATTGGTCCAAGTCATTTCTCGAATCAGGATTGCTGGGGAAATTTTGAGAGACCAGGGAATCCCATTGGTTAGCTGGCTGTACTTCGTGAGAACCAATGGTTAGAATGGCTACCCCCTGACGATATGTCCCACGTGACACGAAACGCGTAGGAGTGCCAGTGCATGCTGGGCAGTGGCGTGACGACGCGATACGCCCAACAGCTTCCCACCAGTGCAGAAACTTTCACACGGAGATGCCGGTCTGGAGATTCCCCTCAGCTTTACCATCTACTATCCGGAGAGGGGTTTTTCTGCTCTGATTGCGGACGTCCCGCTCGTGGAGTTTACAAGCTTGGTGTGTTAGGATCCGCATGATCAGGTTTTATTGTAAGTTGTGTACTATTTAATTATCACTCCGAGACGAAGCGCCTGTGTGCGTGAAACATGGAGAGGAGGAGGCTGTGCTGCAGCCTGCTGTGTCCACTGTGTCTCCAATAAAGCTTTGATGTTCAATTTTGGACTGTGACGTCATTGGGCTGTTTTGCTGTTGCTCTGGATGCACCTCTCCCTTCCACTTTTTAATATATGCCTATATAAATTGATATTTTTTGCACTTTTTAGTGATCGTTTCTCTTCTTTTGTGCCCCCATTCTTTTGTTTGTGTGTTTGTGAGTGTTCTCCAGCCCCGCTGATCCCGGGGGACGGGGAGCAGCACTGAAGAGAGATTGCCATAGGAGATCTGTGACAGCCAGCGTGCACTTACCTTTCCACTTCACAGACCAGGGAATGCCTTTTGTTTCCAGACTCATGAAAGAGTAAGGTCAATTTTTAAAGCCTCACACAGAGGCTGAGAGAAGGCTGTCAGTCAGAGTACAGCCAGTGTCTCACACAGAGGCTGAGAGTACAGCCAGTGTCTCACACAGAGGCTGAGAGTACAGCCAGTGTCTCACACAGAGGCTGAGATAAGACTGTCAGTCTGAGAGTACAGCCAGTGTCTCACACAGAGGCTGAGAGTACAGCCAGTGTCTCACACAGAGGCTGAGAGTACAGCCAGTGTCTCACACAGAGGCTGAGAGTACAGCCAGTGTCTCACACAGAGGCTGAGATAAGACTGTCAGCCTGAGAGTACAGCCAGTGTCTCACACAGAGGCTGAGAGAAGGCTCAGTCTGAGAGTACAGCCAGTGTCTCACACAGAGGCTGAGAGAAGGCTGTCAGTCTGAGAGTACAGCCAGTGTCTCACGCAGAGGCTGAGAGAAGGCTCAGTCTGAGAGTACAGCCAGTGTCTCACACAGAGGCTGAGAGAAGGCTGTCAGTCTGAGAGTACAGCCAGTGTCTCACACAGAGGCTGAGAGAAGGCTCAGTCTGAGAGTACAGCCAATGTCTCACGCAGAGGTTGGGAGAAGGCTGTCAGTCTGAGATTACAGCCAGTGTCTCACACAGAGGCTGAGAGTACAGCCAGTGTCTCTGTAGAGGGAAGGGCTCAAGTACCCACGTCCTGGGATGAATGGAAGTCCTCCGGACTACCATTTGCCCCACCAGACTTGGAGAAGCCTAACCCAGCGGGTGGCATCTGAATAGCAAGGGACTAGGTGGAAAACTTGTGCATGTCCCATGGCAGATTCAGAAAACCCGCTTGCCCGGCTTCACAGGACCGGCGTCGCTCTTTTTGGCTGGTAAGAAGGTTCCCACGCTGTGATTGGATGTAGTATTTTGTGAATGCACTCCAAAGTACTACAAGAAAGCTCCCAGCAAATCACCCGGCAGATTCTCAAGCGCCAAAGCGTACGGCGGGGTTTTTGAACGCGGAAAAAGATGCTCTTGCGGAAATAGCAAGGCACCGGCTTCAGAAAAACCTACCCGGAATATTTTCTAAGTCCCGCTTTTTGCGCCCAAGTTCTCAGAAACGAAACGTAGCGGTCACGGCTGGGATTGCAAGCCGATTTCCGTTCCAGGACGTTTGGAGCTAAGTCCCGGTCAAGCAAAAGCCAAGTCCTCCCGAGAGAAGGGAGCGGTGGCGTCTGGAACTTCATGCCGATTTGGGGTCCAGGACATTTCCAGCTAAGTCCCGGTCAAAGAAAGACTCTTGTTTAACGTGTCAATTAGCTAGGAAAGTCTAGTTTTTTTACTCCAGTTCCCAAGTAAGTGTGTCTCTTCTTATGTAGTTTGTGTATCATTGTGTGTATGCCTTTTACAATGTATTTTACTTTACCTGGTTTGCTCAATGTATGATCCTGGAACAAAAGGTGTCAATGTCTGGTCTCCTGTGACAGTCCCCTCCCACCGCAGGCTGACACAGCTTAGGCTGCGGCCCCAGGCCTCCCGGATGCACGCCCGCCTGGCCGCGCGTGCAGCAACTACAGCCGCGATCGGCGGTCTGTTGGGGAGCTCTCGGGGAGTGCAAGGGAGGGGCGCAGCCATGACAGGGCATATCTGCCCTGCCATTGGCTGCGTGCCGCCACGTGACCGCGTCGCGGCACGTGAAGACAAAGTTCTGGTCTTCCCTGCCAGCGTACGCGTCACAGCGCTTTGCGCCCCCCCACACACCCACAGAGTCACTGGGGCCTGCCCCATAGAAGGCTGTGCTGTGACTACCGGGGACTCAGCCTTAGCTGGTCACGGATGGCAGTTAGTGGAGTTATTTTGTTTACTTAGCCTCCTTAATGGAGTAGGTTTTATTTTTGTTACATTGCCTTAAAGGGACAGTGTAACCGCAAGTGTTTATTTTAAGTCTGGGCAAAATAAACCACAGTGAATTGCACTTCTGCTGCAAACTGTATGTTTCACTCACTGATCCCCAATCATCCTGACACACACACACACACACGCACACACACACGCACACCTTACCTGTGCTGGATTCTCCCATTTCTTCAGAAAATCTTCCTTTGCTTTGGCCAGAAATTCTTTCACTACAACGAGAGGGAGAGAGAGAAAAGGGGAGATCAGGACTTGGGAGTCACATGCTCATCCGCAGAGCTGACACTCTAATGGGCGACTGACCCCCCACAGCGAAGCAATACCTGCCAGGCTCATTATCCACAGGCGCTGAGCCCTAGGTGTGCCGGGTTCTGTGTCCGCACACCCCGGGCCGGAGTAGTCCTGGAGGCTCCCGAGCCGCCTATCCATACACACACAGCTGTACAGTCCTAGCGGTTCTGGGTTGTATACCATTGCACCCAGAGCCTGTCCAGTCCTAGCGGTGCCATCGCAGTGTAATGGAGACTTTGCCCTCAGCAGCAAAATTAAATCAACTCGTGTGACCCCCCCACCCCCTCTACACAGAGACAGAGTCCCCTCCCCTCAACACACAATGACAGAGCAAAAGGGACATCGGTCGGTCCCACGCTCCACAGGGTGACAGTGACATGGACAGCAGGGACCTCCCGCTCCCCTGCAGGGTGATAGACAGCAGGGACCTCCCGCTCCCCTGCAGGGTGATAGACAGCAGGGACCTCCCGCTCCCCTGCAGGGTGATAGACAGCAGGGACCTCCCGCTCCCCTGCAGGGTGATAGACAGCAGGGACCTCCCGCTCCCCTGCAGGGTGATAGACAGCAGGGACCTCCCGCTCCCCTGCAGGGTGATAGACAGCAGGGACCTCCCGCTCCCCTGCAGGGTGATAGACAGCAGGGACCTCCCGCTCCCCTGCAGGGTGATAGACAGCAGGGACCCATGTCCGTTGAAGGGTGAATTCCCTCTTTAGGGTGGCACACACGGTGACAGACCGAAGGAACCAAGAAGTCAGACCCGTCGGCCCCCCCAGCAGAGTGACACAGACATCAGGGACCCATGACCCTTGAATGGTGTGTCCCCCCTGCAGGGTGACACAGTGACAGCAGGGACCTATATCCCACAAATGGTGTATCCCCCCTGCAGGGTGACACAGTGACAGCAGGGACCTATATCCCATGAATGGTGTATCCCCCCTGCAGGGTGACACAGTGACAGCAGGGACCTATATCCCATGAATGGTGTGTCCCCCCTGCAGGGTGACACAGTGACAGCAGGGACCTATAGCCCATGAATGGTGTATCCCCCCTGCAGGGTGACACAGTGACAGCAGGGACCTATATCCCACAAATGGTGTATCCCCCCTGCAGGGTGACACAGTGACAGCAGGGACCTATATCCCACAAATGGTGTATCCCCCCTGCAGGGTGACACAGTGACAGCAGGGACCTATATCCCATTAATGGTGTCCCCCCCTGCAGGGTGACACAGTGACAGCAGGGACCTATATCCCATTAATGGTGTATCCCCCCCTGCAGGGTGACACAGTGACAGCAGGGACCTATATCCCATTAATGGTGTCCCCCCCTGCAGGGTGACACAGTGACAGCAGGGACCTACATCCCATTAATGGTGTCCCCCCCTGCAGGGTGACACAGTGACAGCAGGGACCTATATCCCATTAATGGTGACCCCCCCTGCAGGGTGACACAGTGACAGCAGGGACCTATATCCCATGAATGGTGTCCCCCCCTGCAGGGTGACACAGTGACAGCAGGGACCTATATCCCATGAATGGTGTCCCCCCCCCTGCAGGGTGACACAGTGACAGCAGGGACCTATATCCCATTAATGGTGTATCCCCCCTGCAGGGTGACACAGTGACAGCAGGGACCTATATCCCATTAATGGTGTCCCCCCCTGCAGGGTGACACAGTGACAGCAGGGACCTATATCCCATGAATGGTGTCCCCCCCCTGCAGGGTGACACAGTGACAGCAGGGACCTATATCCCATGAATGGTGTCCCCCCCCTGCAGGGTGACACAGTGACAGCAGGGACCTATATCCCATTAATGGTGTGTCCCCCCTGCAGGGTGACACAGTGACAGCAGGGACCTATATCCCATGAATGGTGTCCCCCCCCTGCAGGGTGACACAGTGACAGCAGGGACCTATATCCCATGAATGGTGTCCCCCCCCTGCAGGGTGACACAGTGACAGCAGGGACCTATATCCCATGAATGGTGTCCCCCCCTGCAGGGTGACACAGTGACAGCAGGGACCTATATCCCATGAATGGTGTACCCCCCCTGCAGGGTGACACAGTGACAGCAGGGACCTATATCCCATTAATGGTGTCCCCCCCTGCAGGGTGACACAGTGACAGCAGGGACCTATATCCCATTAATGGTGTATCCCCCCTGCAGGGTGACACAGTGACAGCAGGGACCTATATCCCATGAATGGTGTATCCCCCCCTGCAGGGTGACACAGTGACAGCAGGGACCTATATCCCATTAATGGTGTATCCCCCCCTGCAGGGTGACACAGTGACAGCAGGGACCTATATCCCATTAATGGTGTATCCCCCCTGCAGGGTGACACAGTGACAGCAGGGACCTATATCCCATGAATGGTGTGTGTCCCCTGCAGGGTGACACAGTGACAGCAGGGACCTATATCCCATTAATGGTGTATCCCCCCTGCAGGGTGACACAGTGACAGCAGGGACCTATATCCCATGAATGGTGTCCCCCCCCTGCAGGGTGACACAGTGACAGCAGGGACCTATATCCCATTAATGGTGTATCCCCCCTGCAGGGTGACACAGTGACAGCAGGGACCTATATCCCATGAATGGTGTCCCCCCCCTGCAGGGTGACACAGTGACAGCAGGGACCTATATCCCATTAATGGTGTATCCCCCCTGCAGGGTGACACAGTGACAGCAGGGACCTATATCCCATGAATGGTGTCCCCCCCCTGCAGGGTGACACAGTGACAGCAGGGACCTATATCCCATTAATGGTGTCCCCCCCCTGCAGGGTGACACAGTGACAGCAGGGACCTATATCCCATTAATGGTGTCCCCCCCTGCAGGGTGACACAGTGACAGCAGGGACCTATATCCCATTAATGGTGTATTCCCCCTGCAGGGTGACACAGTGACAGCAGGGACCTATATCCCATGAATGGTGTATTCCCCCTGCAGGGTGACACAGTGACAGCAGGGACCTATATCCCATGAATGGTGTCCCCCCCCTGCAGGGTGACACAGTGACAGTAGGGACCTATATCCCATTAATGGTGTCCCCCCCCTGCAGGGTGACACAGTGACAGCAGGGACCTATATCCCATTAATGGTGTCCCCCCCCTGCAGGGTGACACAGTGACAGCAAGGACCTATATCCCATTAATGGTGTCCCCCCCCCCCTGCAGGGTGACACAGTGACAGCAAGGACCTATATCCCATTAATGGTGTCCCCCCCCCTGCAGGGTAACACAGTGACAGCAGGGACCTATATCCCATTAATGGTGTCCCCCCCTGCAGGGTGACACAGTGACAGCAGGGACCTATATCCCATTAATGGTGTATCCCCCCTGCAGGGTGACACAGTGACAGCAGGGACCTATATCCCATGAATGGTGTCCCCCCCCTGCAGGGTGACACAGTGACAGCAGGGACCTATATCCCATTAATGGTGCATTCCCCCTGCAGGGTGACACAGTGACAGCAGGGACCTATATCCCATTAATGGTGTACCCCCCCTGCAGGGTGACACAGTGACAGCAGGGACCTATATCCCATGAATGGTGTATCCCCCCTGCAGGGTGACACAGTGACAGCAAGGACCTATATCCCATTAATGGTGTCCCCCCCCCTGCAGGGTAACACAGTGACAGCAGGGACCTATATCCCATTAATGGTGTCCCCCCCTGCAGGGTGACACAGTGACAGCAGGGACCTATATCCCATGAATGGTGTATCCCCCCTGCAGGGTGACACAGTGACAGCAGGGACCTATATCCCATTAATGGTGTATCTCCCCTGCAGGGTGACACAGTGACAGCAGGGACCTATATCCCATGAATGGTGTATCCCCCCTGCAGGGTGACACAGTGACAGCAGGGACCTATATCCCACAAATGGTGTATCCCCCCTGCAGGGTGACACAGTGACGGCAGGGACCTATATCCCACAAATGGTGTATCCCCCCTGCAGGGTGACACAGTGACAGCAGGGACCTATATCCCATGAATGGTGTATCCCCCCTGCAGGGTGACACAGTGACAGCAGGGACCTATATCCCACGAATGGTGTATCCCCCCTGCAGGGTGACACAGTGACAGCAGGGACCTATATCCCATGAATGGTGTGTGTCCCCTGCAGGGTGACACAGTGACAGCAGGGACCTATATCCCATTAATGGTGTCCCCCCCTGCAGGGTGACACAGTGACAGCAGGGACCTATATCCCATTAATGGTGTATCCCCCCTGCAGGGTGACACAGTGACAGCAGGGACCTATATCCCACGAATGGTGTATCCCCCCTGCAGGGTGACACAGTGGCAGCAGGGACATAGGAGTCAGCCCCTCTCCCCGCAGGTCACAGAGCAGTGAGAGATCGCTGTGCTCGCACAGCCGCAGGGATGAATAGCAAGGTATTGCAGCGCTGCCAAGTCACACCACGCTTGAGCAATGTCCCCCTCCCACCCATTACATAACCTTGACCACGCCTCGTGCCCACAAGCCCCAAACCTTGGCAGCGCCCGAACAAACCGGTTCAGCTGGGCACGTGTGCTAGAGGGCGACACTTGTGAGCTTAGTGGGCTTGGATTCCCCTCTCTCCGTATGTCCTAGGGCTCAGGAAGTGTGTCCCGCTCTCGCAGGGTAACACAGCGAGAAGGGAGCCATCTCCCACATGTCTGTCCCTCCCCCCCGCAGGGTGATACAGTGACAGACAGGAGGGAGCTATGGGACATGGAGTCTGTCCCTCACCCCGCAGGGTGACACAGTGACAGACAGGAGGGAGCTATGGGACATGGAGTCTGTCCCTCCCCCCGCAGGGTGACACAGTGACACAGACAGAAGGGAGCTATGGGAGATGGAGTCTGTCCCTCCCTCCGCCGGGTGACACAGTGACACAGACAGGAGGGAGCTATGGGACATGGAGTCTGTCCCTCCCCCCGCAGGGTGACACAGTGACACAGACAGGAGGGAGCTATGGGACATGGAGTCTGTCCCTCCCACCGCAGGGTGACACAGTGACACAGACAGGAGGGAGCTATGGGACATGGAGTCTGTCCCTCCCACCGCAGGGTGACACAGTGACAAAGACAGGAGCGGGCAATGGGACATGGAGTCTGTCCCTCCCAACGCAGGGTGACACAGACAGGAGGGAGCTATGGGACATGGGGTCTGTCCCTCCCACCGCAGGGTGACACAGTGACACAGACAGGAGGGAGCTATGGGACATGGAGTCTGTCCCTCCCAACGCAGGGTGACACAGACAGGAGGGCGCTATGGGACATGGGGTCTGTCCCTCCCACCGCAGGGTGATACAGTGACAGACAGGAGGGAGCTATGGGACATGGAGTCTGTCCCTCCCCCCGCAGGGTGACACAGTGACACAGACAGAAGGGAGCTATGGGAGATGGAGTCTGTCCCTCCCTCCGCCGGGTGACACAGTGACACAGACAGGAGGGAGCTATGGGACATGGAGTCTGTCCCTCCCCCCGCAGGGTGACACAGTGACACAGACAGGAGGGAGCTATGGGACATGGAGTCTGTCCCTCCCACCGCAGGGTGACACAGTGACACAGACAGGAGGGAGCTATGGGACATGGAGTCTGTCCCTCCCACCGCAGGGTGACACAGTGACAAAGACAGGAGCGGGCAATGGGACATGGAGTCTGTCCCTCCCAACGCAGGGTGACACAGACAGGAGGGAGCTATGGGACATGGGGTCTGTCCCTCCCACCGCAGGGTGACACAGTGACACAGACAGGAGGGAGCTATGGGACATGGGGTCTGTCCCTCCCCCCGCAGGTTGACACAGTGACACAGACAGGACGGAGCTATGGGACATGGAGTCTGTCCCTCCCAACGCAGGGTGACACAGACAGGAGGGCGCTATGGGACATGGGGTCTGTCCCTCCCACCGCAGGGTGATACAGTGACAGACAGGAGGGAGCTATGGGACATGGAGTCTGTCCCTCACACCGCAGGGTGATACAGTGACAGACAGGAGGGAGCTATGGGACATGGAGTCTGTCCCTCCCCCCGCAGGGTGACACAGTGACACAGACAGAAGGGAGCTATGGGACATGGAGTCTGTCCCTCCCCCCGCAGGGTGACACAGACAGGAGGGAGCTATGGGACATGGAGTCTGTCCCTCCCACCGCAGGGTGACACAGTGACACAGACAGGAGGGAGCTATGGGACATGGAGTCTGTCCCTCCCACCGCAGGGTGACACAGTGACAAAGACAGAGCGGGCAATGGGACATGGAGTCTGTCCCTCCCAACGCAGGGTGACAGACAGGAGGGAGCTATGGGACATGGGGTCTGTCCCTCCCACCGCAGGGTGACACAGTGACACAGACAGGAGGGAGCTATGGGACATGGAGTCTGTCCCTCCCAACGCAGGGTGACACAGACAGGAGGGCGCTATGGGACATGGGGTCTGTCCCTCCACCGCAGGGTGACAGTGACACAGACAGGAGGGAGCTATGGGACATGGGGTCTGTCCCTCCCCCCGCAGGGTGACACAGTGACACAGACAGGAGGGAGCTATGGGACATGGAGTCTGTCCCTCCCCCCGCAGGGTGACACAGTGACAGATATCATGCAGAGCAGTAGAACAGACTGATAAGACCACAGGAAAATCAGGAAGTTGGTGACATAGAGATTACGCTGCAGAGCATCGCAGAGTAGGAAGCTTTCTGCGGAGGGGACAGGGCCACATAGGATGGGGACCCCATCCCCCCTCCCCTACACAGCACTGTGACCAGAGTTATTTAGAGACACTCTTAACTGTGCATTGAGAGGGTGTGATAAGGGAGGCATGCAGAGCGTCGCGTATCTGTGCGTGCCAGAGCGCTGCAGAGCATAGCGTAACCCCGGAGACCTGCAGAGCGTCGCGTATCTGTGCGTGCCAGAGGTCTGCAGAGCATAGCGTAACCCTAAGAGACCTGCAGAGCGTCGCGTATCTGTGCGTGCCAGAGTTCTGCAGAGCATAGCGTAACCCTAAGAGACCTGCAGAGCGTCGCGTGTGTGCGTGCCAGAGCTCTGCAGAGCATAGCGTAACCCTAAGAGACCTGCAAAGCGTCGCGTATCTGTGCGTGCCAGAGTTCTGCAGAGCATAGCGTAACCCTAAGAGACCTGCAGAGCGTCGCGTATCTGTGCGTGCCAGAGTTCTGCAGAGCATAGCGTAACCCTAAGAGACCTGCAGAGCGTCGCGTATCTGTGCGTGCTAGAGTTCTGCAGAGCATAGCGTAACCCTAAGAGACCTGCAGAGCGTCGCGTATCTGTGCGTGCCAGAGTTCTGCAGAGCATAGCGTAACCCTAAGAGACCTGCAGAGCGTCGCGTATCTGTGCGTGCTAGAGCTCTGCAGAGCATAGCGTAACCCTAAGAGACCTGCAGAGCGTCGCGTATCTGTGCGTGCCAGAGTTCTGCAGAGCATAGCGTAACCCTAAGAGACCTGCAGAGCGTTGCGTATCTGTGCGTGCCAGAGCTCTGCAGAGCATAGCGTAACCCTAAGAGACCTGCAGAGCGTCGCGTATCTGTGCGTGCCAGAGCTCTGCAGAGCATAGCGTAACCCTAAGGGACCTGCAGAGCGTGTGTGCGTGCCAGAGCTCTGCAGAGCATAGCGTAACCCCGGAGATCTGCAGAGCGTCGCGTATCTGTGCGTGCCAGGAGCGCTGCAGAGCATAACCCTAAGAGACCTGCAGAGCGTCGCGTACCTGTGCGTGCCAGAGCGCTGCAGAGCATAGCGTAACCCTAAGAGACCTGCAGAGCGTCGCGTGTCTGTGCGTGCCAGCAGAGCTCTGCAGAGCATAGCGTAACTCCGGAGACCTGAAGAGCATCGCGTACCAGAAGAGCATAGCATAACACTAAGATTTGCAGAGCATCGCGTAACGGTGGCCGTGCCAGAGCATCGCATAACCCCAGAGACCTGCAGAGCATCGCGTACCTATGCGTGCCAGCAGAGCATAGCATAACACTAAGATTTGCAGAGCATCGCGTAACGGTGGCCGTGCCAGAGCATCGCATAACCCCAGAGACCTGCAGAGCATCGCGTACCTATGCGTGCAAGCAGAGCATAGCATAACACTAAGATTTGCAGAGCATCGCGTAACGTGTCCGTGCCAGAGCATCGCATAACCCCGGAGACCTGCAGAGTAATAGTTAGCCAGAGCTCCGCAGAGTATCATGAAATCCTAGGAGCTAGACCTGCAGAGCATCACGGATCCCCCGTAATGCCAAACACCTGCAGAGCATTGCAACGTTACCCCCTCCTCTGCTACAGACCTGCAGAGCATTGCAACGTTACCCCCTCCTCTGCTACAGACCTGCAGAGCATTGCGCCCCGAGTCTCAGGTGCCAGCCCCCTCTCCCCCCGCGCATGCACTCACTCTCCTGGTCCCAGCGGAGGAGGCCTTCGGACAGGCGGGTCTCCTGGGGTGCGGGGGCGGGAGGCGGCTCTCTCCCCGGGGCCGGGCTGCGGGGCCCCCGGCTGAAGACACGCGAGGCAAAACTCTCCAACTTTTGCAGGGCAGACATCCCGGGGGCCACAACTCAGAGAGGACTACGCTCCAACCCCCCCTTCCACCAGAGAGAGGGGAGGAAATGTTCAGAGAGAGGGGGAAAGAAGGTTCATACTTAGAGGGGGGGGTAGAGAGAGGGGGAGTGAGGGGGGAGAAGAAGAGAGAGAGAGGAGGGGGGGGGGCAAGAGAGAGGAGGGGGGGGCAAGAGAGAGGAGGGGGGGGGCAAGAGAGGAGGAGGGGGGGAAGAGAGAGGAGGGGGGGGAAGAGAGAGGAGGGGGGGGGGAAGAGAGAGGAGGGGGGGGGAAGAGAGAGGAGGGGGGGGAAGAGAGAGGAGGGGGGGAAGAGAGAGGAGGGGGGGAAGAGAGAGGAGGGGGGGAAGAGAGAGGAGGGGGGGAAGAGAGAGGAGGGGGGGGAAGAGAGGAGGGGGGGGAGAGAGAGGAGGGGGGAAGAGAGAGGAGGGGGGGGAAGAGAGAGGAGGGGGGGAAGAGAGAGGAGGGGGGGGAAGAGAGAGGAGGGGGGGAAAAGAGAGAGGAGGGGGGGAAAAGAGAGAGGAGGGGGGGAAAAGAGAGAGGAGGGGGGGAAAAGAGAGAGGAGGGGGGGGAAAGAGAGAGGAGGGGGGGGAAAGAGAGAGGAGGGGGGGGAAAGAGAGAGGAGGGGGGGGAAAGAGAGAGGAGGGGGGGGGAAAGAGAGGAGGGGGGGAAAGAGAGAGGAGGCGGGAAGAGAGAGGAGGGGGGGGAAAGAGAGAGGAAGAGGAGAGGGGGGAAAGAGAGAGGAGGGGGGGAAAGAGAGAGGAGGGGGGAAAGAGAGAGGAGGGGGGGGAAAGAGAGAGGAGGGGGGGGAAAGAGAGAGGAGGGGGGGGAAAGAGAGAGGAGGGGGGGGAAAGAGAGAGGAGGGGGGGAAAGAGAGAGGAGGGGGGGAAAGAGAGAGGAGGGGGGGGGAAAGAGAGAGGAGGGGGGAAAGAGAGAGGAGGGGGGAAGAGAGAGGAGGGGGGAAGAGAGAGGAGGGGGGAAGAGAGAGGAGGGAGAGAGAGGAGGGGGGAAGAGGAGGGGGAGAGAGAGGAGGGGGGAAGAGAGAGGAGGGGGGAAGAGAGAGGAGGGGGGAAGAGAGAGGAGGGGGGAAGAGAGAGGAGGGGGGAAGAGAGAGGAGGGGGGAAGAGAGAGGAGGGGGGAAGAGAGAAGAGGGGGGAAGAGAGAGGAGGGGGGAAGAGAGAGGAGGGGGGAAAGAGGGGATGGGTAAGACCGATTAAAAAGAGAAAAAGGAAAGTGGGAGGAAAGGGGAAAGGAAAACTCGAAGAGCCTGGAGGAAGAGAGAGCGTGCGAGACTGAGGTAGAGAGAGCGTGCGAGAGACACTGGCAACAGCAGGGAGAGTGGAGGCAACTGAGCAACTTCAGACAAGACACAACAGAGAGACTGAGTGACGGGTGCCACAGCGACAGAGCTGTGTGCGAGATCCGAGAGTCAGAAAGCGCTCACCCCGTTATCAGCTAACTACAGGTCTCACTCTGTGCCGGGAGAGAAGGGGGGGGCGGGGGGGGGAATGAGAGTGTTGATAATAACAGAGGGGTGGAGCGCAGGCATGTGAGAGGGGGAGACAGCGGTGAGAGGGAGAGCAAGGTGAGGGGCGGGGGAGAGAAAGAGAGAGAAGGGGAGAGAAGAGAGAAAGAGAGAGGGGGAGAAGAAAAGGGGAGAAGAAAAGGGGAGAGAAGAGAGAAAGAGGGGGAGGGAAAGATTGGGGAGGGAGAGAGAGAAGGGGGAAGGAGAGAGAGAGAGGGGGCAGAGGGAGAGAGAGAGAGGGGGGAGGTAGAGAGAGGGGGGGAGGTAGAGAGAGAGGGGGGGAGGTAGAGAGAGAGGGGGGGAGGTAGAGAGAGAGAGGGGGTAGAGGTAGAGAGAGAGAGGGGGTAGAGAGAGAGAGAGGGGGGAGGTAGAGAGAGAGGGGGGGAGGTAGAGAGAGAGGGGGGGAGGTAGAGAGAGAGAGAGAGAGGGGGGAGGTAGAGAGAGAGGGGGGAGATAGTGAGGGGGGTAGAGGGAGAGAGAGGGGGGTAGGAAGAGAGAGAAGGGGTAGGAAGAGAGAGAAGGGGGAGGCGAAGGAGGAGGGAGGCAAGGCGAGAGAGGAGAGAGGGGGGGAGGCAAGGCGAGAGAGGAGAGAGGGGGGAGGCGAGAAGGGGGGGAGAGAAGAGGCGAGAAGGGGGGAGAGAAGAGGCGAGAAGGGGGGGAGAGAAGAGGCGAGAAGGGGGGTGGGAGAAGAGGCAAGGGGGGTGGGAGAAGAGGCAAGGGCGGTGGAGAAGAGGCAAGAAGAGGCAAGAGGTGGGTGAGTGGGGAGGACAATAGACTAAAGAGGGTAGACATGGGAGAGCCCAGTATGAATGCATTGTGTGTCCGAGACTCCATCTGTGTGCGTCTCAGAGAGAGAGAGAGTGCATGGAGTTGCCCCCCGGTGAGAGACCCGGCTCACTGGAGCACACCTGCCCAGCACAGAGATGTCCCGAGGTCAGCGCTGCTGCAGAGACTGCAAGTGGCCACCAAGTGGCTGCCCTCCCATCTCACTGACCGAGCGCTCTCTGCAAACGGGCGCGCCCCGCAGAGCGCGACACCAATAATAACGCACGCGTCAGACCCAGAGACAACCCAGCCTCCGGGGAACGAGGGCCATTGGCGCCTTCCATATCTGGGAGTTGAAAGCGCAGAACAAAAAAAAAAAAAAAGAACAGGACAAGAGAAGATCAGCCGAGACCAAACGGTTACTACCGGTGCCAAGAAACGAAGCGAGAATCGAATCCGCAGAGCTGCGCCAGATAATCCGCAAACGTATAACTCAGGAGGTAAGAACGTGCAACTGGGATATGGCGAGGGGGACTGCTAAAGCGTACAGAGGACAAAGCAGCGACCTGTGGTTGGGACGAAGCAAATCATTGCGCTCAAACACAAGACAATGGATCAACAACAAGACGGGGCACCTATCGGAAAGACGGGCGAGGACTTCTACGTGAAACTGTACGTGAATGCAGATAGCACAGGGCGTAATCCAGCAGCAGAGCAAGAACTATACGTTATATAAACGTGGGTGTAATAAAAAAAAATGAAATATATACATACCACACACACACACATCTATATACTGTACAGGCATACCCCGCATTAACGTACGCAATGGGACCGGAGCGTGTATGTAAAGTGAAAATGTACTTAAAGTGAAGCACTCCCCTTTTCCCACTTATCGATGCATGTACTGTACTGCAATCGTTATATACGTGCATAACTGATGTAAATAACGCATGTGTAACAGGCTCTATAGCCTCCCCGCTTGCGTACAGCTTCGGTACAGGTAGGGAGCCGGTATTGCTGTTCAGGACGTGCTGACAGGCGCATGCGTGAGCTGCTGTTTTCGCCTACTGTGCGATATGTACTTACTCGCGAGTGTACTTAAAGTGAGTGTCCTTAAACCGGGGTATGTATGTATATATATATATATATATATATTTCTTTTTAGAATTTGTTGAGCCCTGCACATATATTCCAAGGGTAAACAGCGCAATCCCTCCGGTTCACTCGAAATCATCCAGGTAATTCTGGCATCAGAGTTAGGCCTTCAAATCACTACATGTGCTCCCCGGCCGTAAAGGATGCACACAGCGTGATGACGTAATGTCGTAAGGTACGTCCCTGACGCGTTTCGTCGCAACAAATGCAACTTTATCAAAGTGGAGAGCCCACAGTATATACAGTGCTTTACAAAAGGTGTGTGTGCACTCACACACCTTTTGTAAAGCACTATATATACTGTGGGCTCTCCATTCATTTTTATTCACACTGATACACATACACACTCTTTCATTACTTGCTTTCAGGAACCTTTTGACACCTCCAGCCATAAAACACATCCACACTGGGGGAAGGACCAGCACAGATAACATCCCAAGAGACACTGTTTAAGTATACCTTTTGCTTGCTTCATTCATTGTAACATCGCCGGAAGAAGAGATCAGTGTATCTCGAAAGCTCGCACAAATAAAAGCATTTCGTTAGCCACAGAACGGTATCATCTATTTATTTTTTGATATATATATATATATATATATATATAGTCAGATAAGGCAGTTGGCACTCCAATAGGTGCTGTTAAGCCACAGGTGCACGTCCCATATAGAGAATGTAGTTATACGTTACCGTTCCAAGGATTGGTAAACAAGAGACAGCACTCAATGTTGAAGATCAAAGTGTATTAGTGACAGCAAAAATACATCCAGAAACCCAACGTTTCGGTCCTACAAAATGGGACCTTCCTCAGGGGGATATATATATATATATATATATATATATATATATATATATATATATATATATATATATATATATATATATATAGTGTGTGTGTTATAAATGAGAAGCGTCCCCATGTCTATTTATTTACAAAAAGGTTTACCAGGAAGTAATACATTGAGAGTTACCTCTCGTTCCCAAGTATGTCCTGGGCACAGAGTTATGAAGACAAATACATGGTTACATTCAGCGAGCAGGGTTATACATTATATACACCTGACGACACAGAGACACACACCCCAGTTCACAGAAAGTCCAAACACATTTTGCATAAATACTGGGTGTTGAGACTGATTCCAGTACAATGATGATAATAATACAGTAGGTGGTTAGCCGTTGTGGGTGGGTTGGTGCAGCTGCTTAAACGATTTCTCCTCTTTACAAAAAGAGACGTTCAACAAACAGCCCGACGTCTTGTAGTCGAGGGGGTTCCCCACCTTTTGCACGTTGTGCCCCCCTAATTAATCCATCTCATCGCCGACTCGCCAGACCATCGCAAATAACCCCGTGTGACTGCTCCCAGGCATTATCGTGTCCTGAGCTCGTGGGGGGGGAACACACGCTTAATAAAGGCCCCAAACTGCCCCTCAGTGCGTGCAGGCAGCATGGGGGAGGGGGAATAGCTGTGCATAACTGCGGGAGCTTCCAAAGCCACGCCCCAGAATGCCTTGCTGCTGTGGGTGCAAAGCATTGTGGGGAATTGCTTTGGAAGCTCCCGCAGTAATCGAGTCTTTGATAAAGTGTCGCCGAGGCAGGAAACGCGTCGGAGGACTATCACGTTTGTATGCGGTTTGGCTACATGCCGAATAAATAACTTATTTGAACCCGCCTCCAGCCCGGCTTTTGTTAGCGGTACTCAACCCTGCCTTCTTTTTTTTTTCTATGCACGAACTCTTGGGATTGATGCACGCGATTGGAACGGACAAATCATTCTATCGAGCGTACAACTTACTGAACCCTATGCCAGCTATATTCTTTGTACGAGTAACCAGTTTGGATTTGTCAGCTTCATCACGTTCCCCGGAACAGGAGGAGGAGGAGCATCGTGAACCAAAGGTATGCGGATATGCTCTACACCGGTTTGAAAGTTACTACCAACATCCTCCACCTTCATGTATTAGGCTTCATGTGAATACAGGACTGAGCCCCACAACACTGGGCTACTTGCTATACGTACAGCTTGCGTAAGGTCCGTTCCGTCTTACAAACCTAGTTTGCGTGATATGCATATGCTTGGACTAGTTTCAGGACATTAGATTTCGGTTGCCGCCCAGCGGCATCCGGAATAATCGTAGCCGTAAGGTGCTGTTTGGGACCTTCCTAGGCGCGCAGTGCTCACCCGGGCTCAGGAACCCACCACAATCCCGGACATCACCGTCACATTATTTTTGGCCAACCCCTCAGACATTCACGGACCCCCTGTGGGGAATCACTGCTGTAGTACATTATTTAATCGTTAAATAAATCAGATGATAATGCCATTGATAAAAGGCCCAACTGCACAGTGCGTAGTCCCTCCTCCTGGATACCAGGTGCCGAAGCGCCCGATGCGATCCGCATCTTTTGGTCAGGGCCCTTCCTGGTGCGACTACGGATCTCATCGTGGGACAAGACTATATCCCACGCGTTTCACACCCGGTAGCGTTCCGCTTGTGGTCCTCCCTTACCCAATTGTAGATTGGCAGTGGCGAGGAAAACTTTCTAACGCTGGAGCATGGGTTAGGCAATCTCCAGTCCTCAAGGGCCACCGACGGGCAAGGTTTCAGGATATCCCTGCTTCAGCACAAGTCACTGACAGCCACCTGTGCTGAAGCAGGGATATCGTGAAAACCTGCCCTGTTGGTGACCTTTGAGGACTGGAGTTGGCCACCCCTCCTTGGAAGATCATGGAAATGCACCGGGTCCGGTTATACCAAACAGCCCAGAATAACCTTTTTTAAAGAATAGTTGTCTAAAGATGCGTTTAGCCCCTACGGTTCTTAAATATAAACCTACCACAAATTGGTTAACTGAAAAGGCTTTAAGATGTTTTCTATGTGGTCCTTAAATACAAAGATGCTTTACAGTACATGCAAGTTCTTGGAAGTAAGAGACGGCAAACATTTTAAGCACAGAGGAAGCCTACAAAAGTAAATAAAAGCGTTTATCCATCGCACAATGTGTGGTTTAAATCAGAAAATGCCCTCGCCACACACAACGCGGGCTGGACAGAGAGACTAGAGAAATCTCGTTTTCAAATCGAACACAAAAACACGCAACGTTCAAAATGCTTTATTGCGGCCCGGATTCTGGAAACATTTCTCGGAAGTCCGTAAGAAAAGGACATTCGAGGGCTGGGACTCCGTGCGAGAGAATTTGTAGAAATAGAGGGTGCCGGGCTTACACGAGGCCTCAATTATACCAGAAACTGCACAGCGATGCGGTGACGGCATCGTAGCTACATGATCACACGCAGAAGCGATTTGTAGCACTACTGCAGGGAGACACGGCCAGATACACACACACACACACACACACACACACACACTATGTATATAAGCGATTTGTAGCACTACTGCAGGGAGACATGGCCAGATCCAGACACACACACACACACACACTATGTATATATGCGATTTGTAGCACTACTGCAGGGAGACATGGCCAGATCCAGACACACACACACACACACACACACTATAAGCGATTTGTAGCACTACTGCAGGGAGACACGGCCAGATACACACACACACACAATGTATATAAGCGATTTGTAGCACTACTGCAGGGAGACACGGCCAGATACACACACACACACACACACACACACACACACACACACACACACACACACACACACACACACACACACACACACACCAGAACGCCCTCCTACTGTCCCTGTATGTTCTTCCTACCAACCAATTAGATTGTAAGCTCTTTGGAGCAGGGACTCCTTTTCCTAAATGTTACTTTTATGTCTGAAGCACTTCTTCCCTTTGTGTTATTTATATCTTATTATTTATTTGATTGTAACTATTACTGCTGTGAAGCGCTATGTACATTAATGGCGCTATACAAATAAAGACATACAGTACATACATATACACACAATGTATATGTATATAAGCGATTTGTAGCACTACTGCAGGGAGACATGGCCAGATCCAGACACACACACACACACACACACACACACACACACACACACACACACACACACACACACACACACACACACACACACACACACACACACACACACACACACACACACACACACACACACACACACTATATAAGCGATTTGTAGCACTACTGCAGGGAGACATGGCCAGACACACACACACACACACACACACACTATATAAGCGATTTGTAGCACTGCATGGCAACACACGCAGAAGCGATTTGTAGCACTACTGCAGGGAGACACGGCCAGATCCAGACACACACACACACACACACACACACACACACACACAGTATATAAGCGATTTGTAGCACTACTGCAGGGAGACATGGGGGTGTCTTTATGCCTATACATGGGTGTGTGATTGGTTTGTTTAAGATGCACTGTGATTGGCCAGAGGCAAATCATGTGATGCGGCCGTCGCTTGTGAAAAAACAAAATCTCAAATCTCTTCACGAGACAGAAGCGTTGCAGCTCGTCGCTGCGCTACTGTCGCGGTTGGTGTGCGCGCTTTCATTGCATTTTATTGTTTTGAAGCTGCGTGCCATTTCTGGTATAATCACGGCCTGAGAGAACCAAGCTGCAGCTAACGTCCTCGGAGGGGGCCTCGCGCTAACGGAGGGGGGACTCGCGCCAACGGAGGGGGACTCGCGCCAACGGAGGGGGACTCGCGCCAACGGAGGGGGACTCGCGCCAACGGAGGGGGACTCGCGCCAACGGAGGGGGACTCGCGCCAACGGAGGGGGACTCGCGCCAACGGAGGGGGACTCGCGCCAACGGAGGGGGACTCGCGCCAACGGAGGGGGACTCGCGCCAACGGAGGGGGACTCGCGCCAACGGAGGGGGACTCGCGCCAACGGAGGGGGACTCGCGCCAACGGAGGGGGACTCGCGCCAACGGAGGGGGACTCGCGCCAACGGAGGGGGACTCGCGCCAACGGAGGGGGACTCGCGCCAACGGAGGGGGACTCGCGCCAACGGAGGGGGACTCGCGCCAACGGAGGGGGACTCGCGCCAACGGAGGGGGACTCGCGCCAACGGAGGGGGACTCGCGCCAACGGAGGGGGACTCGCGCCAACGGAGGGGGACTCGCGCCAACGGAGGGGGACTCGCGCCAACGGAGGGGGACTCGCGCCAACGGAGGGGGACTCGCGCCAACGGAGGGGGACTCGCGCCAACGGAGGGGGACTCGCGCCAACGGAGGGGGACTCGCGCCAACGGAGGGGGACTCGCGCCAACGGAGGGGGACTCGCGCCAACGGAGGGGGACTCGCGCCAACGGAGGGGGACTCGCGCCAACGGAGGGGGACTCGCGCCAACGGAGGGGGACTCGCGCCAACGGAGGGGGACTCGCGCCAACGGAGGGGGACTCGCGCCAACGGAGGGGGACTCGCGCCAACGGAGGGGGACTCGCGCCAACGGAGGGGGACTCGCGCCAACGGAGGGGGACTCGCGCCAACGGAGGGGGACTCGCGCCAACGGAGGGGGACTCGCGCCAACGGAGGGGGACTCGCGCCAACGGAGGGGGACTCGCGCCAACGGAGGGGGACTCGCGCCAACGGAGGGGGACTCGCGCCAACGGAGGGGGACTCGCGCCAACGGAGGGGGACTCGCGCCAACGGAGGGGGACTCGCGCCAACGGAGGGGGACTCGCGCCAACGGAGGGGGACTCGCGCCAACGGAGGGGGACTCGCGCCAACGGAGGGGGACTCGCGCCAACGGAGGGGGACTCGCGCCAACGGAGGGGGA
>NC_134502.1:17324354-17326854 GCF_040206685.1 Ascaphus truei
GGCGGCTCAATACTGCGGCTGAGATACTCTTAAAACCTGGACCCGTTGGGTGGTCTTACTGCTGAAGACAGAGCGCCCCCTTTGTGAGTGCATTATCTTTGTTTGTTTGAGTACATTGCATATCTGTTCTACGGTCTGTTTTACCCTCATTTCTATGAGCGGGGAGCTGAGGTCTAATGTTGGATCTGACCCCCATCCCATTCCCCATCCTTACTTTCTGGGCAAGCTACCCGTCTATCTGAACAAGCTCCGCAAACCTACCACATGCAGCACTTATCATCTGAGATCTGACACCAAAAGACTGTTCCTGGTCCCAAGGGCAGGCTCAACAAAGTATCCGGCCGCTCCTCCTCCTCTTACCGTGCACCCCAAAACTGGAACAGTCTACCGGAGACTCTCACAGCTGCCACCAGTCTAAGTTCTTTCAAAATAAGGTTGTATCACATTGTAACCTGGTCGGTAACTGTTACATACGCCTATAACATATATTATCTCTAACTGTGCCTGCAATGTCTTGTATATAATGTATAACGTCTGTTCACTTATGTAACTATGTGTAACCATGTATTATTTGTCTCACCCCTCGTTCTCAGGTATGTCCTGGGCATAGAGTTAACTCGCAATGTATCACTTCCTGGTAAAACATTTTATAAATAAAATAAAATAAAAATAATTCCTGCAATAGTGAGGCTCCAGTCACCACCATAAAGCTGCAGTTCAAGCTGCCGTTTAAAAACTAATTTTTTTTTTTTTTTAATTCCCCCATTCAATATGTGCATCAATACAATCTGCACACCGAGTTGCCGATCGATCCGTTCTCCTGTGATCGATCGCTGAAGATTTGGCTTGGGGGTTCTTTATAATCAATGTTAGGGTTGCAGAAGAGGACCCAAGATGCAAAGTGCTGTGGGGGAGATCATGTGACCAGGCAGTCACTAGATACAATGGGTGCACTGCTAGAGAGAGGGGAGGGCTCAAAAGGGTTGTGCCAGAGCCTGTTTCAGAAGAGGAAGGGGGTGTGACTTTGTAAATGGTTGCTATAGGAACAAAAATGCTAGTTACATTACAATACATTTATTTTTTTCATGAAAAAAATGCTACAAGTATTTTCTCATAGTACAGAGCTGATTTAAAAAAACCACACGTAGGATATTGCTTGAACTGCAGCATTAAGAGGTTTAACCTCATCGCCTTATTCTAATGCAGTGGTTCCCAATCTGTTTTTGGTTAAGGAACCCCATGAGAAATTCTGAGGAACCCCCAACACTCTCTAATAGCGCGTCTGAGATCAGATGCAGTGTAAGGAACCCCGACCCTCTCTAATAGCGCGTCTGAGATCAGATGCATTGTAAGGAACCCCAACCCTATCTAATAGCGTGTCTGAGATCAGATGCATTGTAAGGAACCCCAACCCTCTCTAATAGCGCTTCTGAGATCAGATGCATTGTAAGGAGCCCCAACCCTCTCGAATAGCGCGTCTGAGATCAGATGCAGTGTAAGGAACCCCAACCCTCTCTAATAGCGCTTCTGAGATCAGATGCATTGTAAGGAGCCCCAACCCCCTCTAATAGCGCGTCTGAGATCAGATGCATTGTAAGGAACCCCAACCCTCTCTAATAGCGCGTCTGAGATCAGATGCAGTGTAAGGAACCCCGACCCTCTCTAATAGCGCGTCTGAGATCAGATGCATTGTAAGGAACCCCAACCCTCTCTAATAGCGCGTCTGGGATCAGATGCATTGTAAGGAGCCCCAACCCTCTCTAATAGCGCGTCTGAGATCAGATGCATTGTAAGGAACCCCAACCCTCTCTAATAGCATGTCTGAGATCAGATGCATTGTAACTTCTGTATTTGGTACCATTTTAAAATTACAGGGAGCCCTTTAGGGACGCCCGGGGAACCCAAGGATTCCTAGGAACCCTGGTTGCAAAACACTGTTCTAATGCATAGCATGTGAGTGCTGATCTTGGCTTTTTCTACTTCTACATTTCGAAGCTTTTTTGCTGTGTTGCACCATTTCTCCCCCCCCCCCCCCCGTTTTTATTCTTGCATATACCTGCCAGTATTTGCACCCCGTATCCTGTCCCAAACTATTCTAAAGACTATTGGGGGGGGGGGGGGGGGGAAATGTATTTATTTTTTTCCCATCGGAGCTACTCTGAGTAACAGCCCATCAGACGCTACATGCCCTGGTATTTTGTGGCTATACTCTAGTAAAATCTCTTTTTGACATTTCAGCTTGTATCATTATTTCGTTTCAGTGCTGGGTACCCTCAATTTGTGTTATATATTGTCTTTGTGGTGCATGGGAACATGGAGGGACCCTATAACCTCCTCAGTCATTTTTTATCTTCATTACACTATTAGAGTGCTGTTTAATCTATATACTTTCTGGATATAAAACAGCCTTCTGCAGTGCGTAGGTGTATTTTGGGGACCTAGGCGTGGATTGTAGACCGGCGCCAGGTTGGGCGATCTAGCCCACCGCTAGTCCTCCAAA